>NW_015171595.1:153073-163028 GCF_001447785.1 Gekko japonicus | reverse complement strand
CCTCCTCCTCCTCTTTGTCTTCGTCTTCTTCTCACTGATTTCCTGCCCTTCCTTGCAAATTTGTGTGATTTTCTTTTTCTGGTTCTCTAATTTGATCCTGCACACTGGTTATAATCTTGGCAGTTTTTAAAAGCCTGTCCTGTGTGGGTTTCCTCCTCCTCCTCCTCCTCCTCCTCGTCTTTGTCTTCGTCTTCTTCTCACTGATTTCCTGCCCTTCCTTGCAAATTTGTGTGATTTTCTTTTTCTGGTTCTCTAATTTGATCCTGCACACTGGTTATAATCTTGGCAGTTTTTAAAAGCCTGTCCTGTGTGGGTTTTACTCTGTCGTCCAAATGGATCGATTCCAAGAGATTCTTAAGTTCTGTAGTTTGCAGAAGGTCCATGTGGCTCAGCTGCCATTTTAATGTTAGGCTTCCAGAGACTGCCAAAATTGTTCCTCCACAACCTTTGCTCACTAAAGCATTAAAGGGATTTCCCCCAAAAAGCTTTAGGCTTCCTATCCCAGCATCCCTCTCTCTCTTTACATCTATGTCGATTTCATTCTGTGCTGAGGATCCCCCCCTTATTTTGTTTACATGCAGCACTGAAATCCTTTTTTCTTTTTTCTTTTTCTTGCACTGGGAATGCTGCTGTTTGCCTCCTCTCCAGTCCTCCTTTCAAGGCAATATCAGCAGCGAACTAAACCTCACACAGCTCATTTTAAACTCCCCCCCCATTGTTATAATGTTTTAATTCATCAGTCCAAGACCAGTTATAATCTCATGCCGCTTGTCAAAAAAAATAAAAAATTTAAAAACTAAGGGGAAATGGAGCTTGTACACTGATGAAGGGGGGAGATGGCAGAAAGTGTAGAATGGGCTGAATGCCTTTGATGTGGGTGGGGGAGTGACCTTTGAGGGGTGGCAAAAGGGCGGCAGGGGGAATCCAAGGGAATCTGTACGCTTTTGAATTACCTTTGGTTTGGAAGCGAAATAAGGGGAGAATCGGCACAAAAGCCCTCTCAGAAAACCTGGGCAAACAGCAGCCAGAAAGCAAACTGAGTGCTGAAGGGCAGCAAATCAATGCAGAATGACAAAGAAAACCCGATGGACATGCACAGTGAAAGTGAGGGGAAACACCCATTCATAATAGGCCTTGGTACGATCCTGCATGTCTACCTCTTGCATTCTTATGTTTCAGTTTAGCTAGTATACTTGTAGGATTGGGGAGAGCTTAAGAGCTTGGAGGATTGGTCCCAAGGAATGAACTTCTGCAGAGGATCTTTGAATTTCAGCTGATTCCGTTTGGGCTGCATCTCCCTCACTATTTGCCATTTGTTTTGGACAAGTGTCTGTTTGCTTGAGATCACCCTGCCTGATGGGTTTTGCATTCTTGAGACTACGTAAACAATCGTTCTCAGCCATGAATGTCTGGGTTGTCAGAGTTGAGATGGTGTGGCTGAAATACAGTGAGCGTGTTTTACCTCTGCCTGTGTGGGTTCTATGAGGCTAATTCAGGCACAGGACTTGCAAGACAAACTGATTTAAAATAATTTTAAAAAACCCGTTAACACAATCTTTCTACTGCATAGAACAAGGCAACAAAACTGATGCAGTGAACCAGTAGATATAACAGTGAACAAGAAATGCAACAGATACTTTCTGAATTCAGTTAAACAAAGGGGTTCTTACTAGCAAAACCTTTCGGTGGATTAAGGACCCACCTCTCAAGTCAACCAAGATGCAGGATTCTTCTCATCCACTTCTCTTTCAAAAGGATTCATTTCTAACAAACTAGACAATAGTTCTCGGGGATTACACATGCAGATGGTTTTGTGCAAAAAGGGTTAAAACAAGATTGGGGTTGGTTTCCTATCTAAAAAAAGATTAGCACACAAATGTAGATAATCATGCACTTGACCTTCATTGTACTTAAATACTGGGAAAATACGTTTAGGTGTAGTAGGGAGACACAGAAACAGGTTCCTTGGAAGCATGATGAATTTGGAACAGAAACCAAAAATGTTTGGATCAAGACGTTGAAGTGATGGAACTATACTTGTACTTATCTTACTATTCTTCTGACTCAAAGGTCCTGAAGAGATCAAAATCCAACCCTCTTAGAGGCAACTGCAAGTGGTTTTCTGAGTGGCTTTCTGATCCTTATCTACAAGAAAAAACTGGACAATTTTTTGAGATGATAACTTCACACAACATATTAAGAGGAAGGACAAATACCTTTCTCTGAGATCAGACCAGATTTCACACTCCAATAAAATATGTTCTAAGGACTCATGCTCACCAGATCCACATTTATAAACTCTGTCTGGATATGCTGTGCCTTCAGACTGGCCTTCCAGATGATGGAACTGTAATATTTAATCTGTATTCCACCCCCAGTAACTTTGAACAGCGGGTCTGACTTAGCTGGTCCAAACACATTGATACTAACCTATGCAGGAGCACAGGATAGTGTATATTTCATATCTATGGTGGTCTTGTAGGGGAAAAACACTTCCCTGAGACTCTACTTGCATTCCTGGTTACATACTACAGTAATGAAGGAGGGGCACAGGTGCCATCCAGAGTGTACTCTTCTTCACTCTAATCTTGGGAAAATATTCAAAGGGATCAAAGGTTATCAGGGATGAAGAGCCACAACAGTTCAATGCTCAGAGGCAATACACCTCTAAATGCTAGATGCTGGAGGGATACAATGACACAGGGATATTCTTTCTGGGTTTGTAGACATCCCATGGCATCCAACAGGGTGCTAGAAGCAGATTCCTAGATTAGCGGGCCTGATATAGTCCAGGGCTCTTCTTTAGGGAAAGCCAGTTTGGTGTAGTGGCTAAGTGTGCAGACTCTAATCTGGGAGAACCGGGTTTGATTCCCCACTCCTCCACTTGCACCTGGCTGGATGACCATGGGCAAACCATAGCTCTGTCCTTGAAAAAGAGCTGTCCTTGAAAAAGAGCAGTTTCTGTCAAGAGCTCTCTCAGCCCCACCTACCTCACAGCGTGTTTGTTGTGGGAAGGGGAAGGGAAAGGAGTTTGTAAGCCACTGAGACACCTTTGGGTAGTGAAGAGCGGGGTATAAATCCAATCTCTTCTTCTTCTTCTTCTTCTTCTTCTTCTTCTTCTTCTTCTTCTTCTCCTCCTCCTCCTCCTCCTCCTCCTCCACTTGCAGCGGCTGGATGACCTTGGGCGAGCCATAGCTCTGACAAGAGCTGTCCTTGAAAGGGCAGTTCTTGAAAGAGCTCTCTCAGCCCCCCATACCTCACAGGGTGTCTGTTGTGGGGAGGGGAAAGGAGTTTGTAAGCCACTCTGGGACTCCGAGTGAAGGGCGGGGTATAAATCCAAATCTCCTCTTCCTCCTCCTCTTCTTCTTCTGTCCATGGCTCAGTGGTAGAACATCTGTTTTCCACACAGAAAGTCTCAAGTATCTCCAGTAAAAGGTTCCTGTAGCAGGTGACGTAAAAGTCCACTGCCCAAGACCCCAGAAAGCTGCTTCCAGCCAAAGCAGTCAATACCGAATGTGAAGGAATAGATTCCCAAGTCCCATTTCTTCAGAATCCTGGGAGGTTGGAAAACTCCATGGCTGTCTCAAGTCTCCACTTGGTGACTCTACCCCTTTTTCCTTGCTTCATGTATGTATACGAAAAACAAACTGGGTAGTAACCAATACCACCAGTAAATCAAAGACCATCTCCTGCTGATCAGACTTACAGCTATTCAGAGGGTCCACCTAGCTTCCACATCTCCTGCTTCTCTCCTATAAGCTAGCCTGGGGATGAGTTGTTGCATTTTTACAAATTTAAACTACTGTAAACGGATGCTGAATTTACCTGCTGCCTTTCTCCATTATTGCTCTTTAGATAGCAAGAATGAATAGGTGTGATGCTTTTACAGAGATCAGACTCAGAGCATTGAAAATACAAGAAAGGTTAATAAATTAAAAAAGAATGTATACATAGTATGTTCAAGCATCATGCTGAGCAGGGATACAAAGAAAAGGTGAAAACATGCAGTCCTCTCACCCTGCACTTAGTATTTATGCTAAGTGATGTTCAATCAGGATTGACTAGTATTTGTTGAAGTCACAGTAGTCCATCATTACCATGATTTTTGGAGCTGGGATTTATCCCCATTGTCCCTCACCATGTGGGCAAGGTGGAATCCCTAAGTAAAAACTTAGTCCTGCTGGGTTTGTGCCTCCCTGGACAGAAGCCATAAGATAACAGCTATTCAAGGTGGGGGAGAGAGAGGGAGAGAGCTTCTTTCCCATGTCTTGGAAATTTATGATTTCCCCTTGGAAAGTCTGTCCCCCAGGGGTCATCCTGATCTTCCTGCCCCAAGAGAAAGAGAAAACCATAGAGCCATTTGGCTGTCTGTGACTCTGTCCCCAGAGGTGTGACATTCTAGCAAGGTGTGAGATCAGCCTTTCAAGTTTCCCTTCACCACTCCTGCTGTGGGAAAAACAATGTAAAAAAAATGACATCAGGTGATGGTGGGATGTCACTTCTGGACAAAACTCGGAAGTGACATCAGCTTTGTCACAACTTCTCATTTAATTTGTGTGGTTAGATATGGTGTGTCCTTAACGTTGTTTCTCTCTCTCTCTTAGTATGTAATGCTGCCACCAGCAAGTTAATCCCAATCCTATTAATTAATCTTTCCCAAGGTATTGCGCCCAAGCTTTAAGGCTCCTTCAGTGGACTATGTGGTCCTGAGGATGAGACTCTAGTATTTAAATAGCATAGGACTCCGAGTTAACAATAAACAAAATAAAACTTTATTTGCACAAGAAGCATATTGGTTTCAAGATGTTTTGTAACTTGTCTCTTCAGTGAATAAAACAGTGTATGTTAATAACTCCTGACTGAGGTATCACACTGTTTCACTTCAAAAACACTCCTCACTCTCAGATCCTCCTTTCTATTCAGAATGTACTTTATCCAGTCTTTATTTTATTTCGCTCAGTTTAATCTTTCCCTTTTTAACTCAGGTGTCTGTTAGCTTCTGTCTCTCACCCCCTTATAATACTTTGACAATATTAGGTTGTCCCGGTCACGGCCAGGTCCTCCCGGACCCACACGGAGACGGAGCAATGCTAGGCTCGCCTAAGTGCCGTCCCCCGCCCCACCTGCCACACTCACCCAGGTGGACGAGGAGGGAGTCCGGGGAACGTGGTGAATGGCGGGGGCAGGGAACGCTGCCAAGGAGCTTGGGGTTGTGGCGGCACCACGGTGGCAAGGGAAGGGGGGCGCGGGATGAGTCTGGGCTAGCCCGCGGCTTCTAGTGGAAACGGCTGGGGCACGGAGGATGGGGGAGCATGCACCAGCAGCACACACAGAGAGAGGAGCAGGCGGCGCAGGGAGCACTGGCCCCGGAAGCAGAGGAAAGGGCAGAAGGAGGATCAACAGCGTTAATCCCTTTAAAGAGGGGCAGGGTCAGGCAGGAGGTGGGGCAAGGGGCCGAGGGAGTAATAAAAGGAGGAGAGGAATGAGTGGATGAGGAGGAACTGGGCTGGCTATAGCTGACTCCAATACTGAGCGAGAGAGAAAGAGGCTGGGAATAGCTGTGTGTCCCGAGGGGCCGAGGGCCAGACCCCAGGATGGGCCAAGAGGGTGAGGAAACCCTCCGACTTGCTTGTCATCTGGAGCCAGTTCCCTCCTCGGGGAATTTCTCTCGTGCCTCCTACCATCCCAGCTGTCGTGACGGAGTCCCTCTGCTGGATACAGTCAGAGGCGCAGGCAACACAGCGACAGGCGGCTACCCCCCCAAGGAAGACGGACGAGGTGACATAGGTTTTGACTCTCTCCAGTCGCTAATATATCCTCTAAGGTATTCTACTTCTTTTTTATAATTCTCTCCTTATATATAAAAGGCTTTTGGTGGTGGCACTCTCCAGAACATTCCACACGCTCCTGAATTGGTTGATGCCCTGGTGTGTCATTCACAGGGCGTCTGTCTCCAATGGCTGCATTGCTGCCTCCCTTGGTGTGGTCCCGCCCACAGAGGCGGAACCTGGCATCTCAGCCTCACTCTCTTTGGAGCGGACGGACGGGTCAGATGTTTCAGTGGCCAGGGGCCTGAGCCCAATTGTGCCACTGCGGTCATCCTCGCCCAAGACCTGGGCTGCGTGCGACTTCATGACGGACGGGCCGGGAACTCCAGTGGGGGGAAGGAGGGGGCTCAGCCCTATCCTGCCACTGGTGCCATGGTCATCCTCACCCGAGCCTGGCTACAGGTGGCCGCCCGGGCTTCGACAGGACAACGGACATGGCAGCCACTGCAGCATGCGGGAGGCCCTCAGGCCGAACCTGATCCTGCTGCCACTGTCGCAGTCATCTGTGCCCGACTACTGGCAGCTGCATGGGCTCTGACTGGACGAGGCCTAGTGCACCACCAGGCCAGAGGCTGCGGGAGGACGCCCAGAGGCTACTGGCTGCGCCCAGGCGGGAAGCCGGTTACAGGCCACTCCCTTGCCCCTCGACTCTGGGGGGTCACGATGGGGGAGAAAGCGGGGGACCAGGGGCGCCTGCATCACATCTTTCTAGGGCTCATTGTCTTCCTCCACAACGGGCTTTACTCCTAGTCTTAAATATTTTTCACAGTACTAATATGGGATTCTAATCAGAAGACTGCTTCTCAGACTCTGTAGACTGCTGACTGACCACAACTGACTGCTAACTGTTGGCTGAACACACTGACTGACCTTCTCCCCACAAATTTCTTAGCTCCGCCCACATACTCTCAGTCATCAACCAATCACCTCACTCACTCATCCCTCTCTTTCACCCCTTTGTTCTTCTTCAACTTACCAAACATTTAAAGAAACACACACTTAACGCTTTAAATCATTACAACCCCATCCCCCTTAGGTGGAATACATCTTTTTTCGCGAAGAGTTTTGTGTAGCTTCATCTGACACAGGGAATATTTCTCCTGTTGCGGAGAAAGGTGGGGTATAAATGAATGTAATAAATAAACAATAAACAAATATGTATAATGTCCATTTAGTGGCACACAAATACCATTGAAAAATGTATATTTTTTCAGAAACACATTCTAAATAATGCAGTTTCAATCCACTTTAGCGACCGTTTGCAAGTGGATTTTGCCATTTCACACAGTAAACTACAATTGCAAAGTGCATTGAAAGTGGATTGAAAGTGCGTTATTCAGTGTGTGTGAAAGCACCCTATATACAGTGTGAAGAACCAGAAAAAGATATGAAAAGAGACTCATGGATTTGTGTTGCACCAGTGAGAAACAAATCAAAATGAGGATGTTTCAGACTGACACAGCTGGAATGAGAAACTGGATATAATCCTTCATACTTCTCACCCGGCTTGCCTTTCTGTCCGAATCTTCTTCCACAGTCCTTACCACTCAGATCCATATAAAAATGCAGGATCCAATTCCGTTTCATAGATGTCAACACAATTTCAGGAGCCTTTCCAGGCTAAAGTTCTGGCTAATACCTTCGGCCAGCTCTCGGAAGCAAGTTTCTAAATGGAGCGGAAGGGAGTCCCACTGCGTTAATAATTTAAGCCTGATTGGGGCACATATTTTTGCCAAATACAGTGTAGGTTCTATTCCCACGTCGGAAATAGACTTGACCTAATGAGTTCTTTTCTCCAGTTATCTGTTGCCACCCTTTCTGCAATTCCAATGTGTTGTTGTTGTTTTTTAAAGAGAAAAATGACAGGCACACAACCCACTGAACAAAAGGCATCAGATGAGTTTTTTAATTCCATAATGACAGTATTCAAGAGGAGGGCAATGCTACCTAGCCTTTTCAAGGAAGAGGGCAAGAGAAAAAAACCCCTACTGATTAGTCTAAAAGACAAAAAAAGGGAGAAAAGATTCCAGCGTGTCATCTTAAAGTGAAGCCGAAAGATCAAACAGACAATTTTAGCACAGCAGCCCCAGGAAAAAAAGAAAGAAAAAAAGAGAAAATCCCACCGGAGGCCTCCACGTATAATGTATGTTTAATAAAGTGGGGAAATTTTTCTTCTTGTTAAGAAGTGCTTTGAATTTCTAATTCCTGGGGTTTGGTGTGTTATTAAAAATGGTGGCCACTTTGCATTCTCTTCTATATCTCGTCCTTATTTCTCCCCCCCCCCAAATGAATATTTGCACAGCTGCGCTAAATCAGCAAGTGGCGCTGGCAGTGAGGATCAACGGTCACAGCATGTGCCTGTCAGCCCTCTCTCGTGGGGTGCTGATTGGGTAGGTGGGGGCAGAGAAGTGGTGGGGAGGTGGTGGGCTCTCCTTTTTTGGAGGTTTTTAAACAGAGGCTAGATGGCCATCTGACAGCAATGAGGATTCTGTGAACTTAGGCAGATCACGAGAAGGGAAGGTCTCTGTCGTCAAATATTACACCACATGCAAAGTTCTCAAGGCTATGGGCACCAGTTATAAAATATATGACAGAGCACGAAATACTTCCCTCAAACCCCAGTTATCACAGGTGGTTGGTTGTTCCTGTAAAATGCCACAAACCCCAATCCTCAAATTAGCGTATCAGAAACGTTCGGTCTCTATCACACTAAACCTCAACATGGCGCACTAAGGCTCATGAGGTCCACCAAAGTAACCACAGAGTAATGTACTAACATAGAGTTAACACAGCAAGAATAGTTAATAGCCGGGACTGTCATGTTATATTTATAAATTGCACTCTTCCAATGTTTCCAATTATTTTCTTGCTGTAATCTATATCTCCCTGTTATGGTTATGTGTTATCGAGCTATGTGCATTGTAAAACAGTATAAAAATAAAATATTAAAAGAAATGAGAAGGGAGGGCTGGAAGGGCTGCATCAGTGCTTCGTTCTTGTGGCCCTTTCTTACACGCCCAGGGAAATGCTGGCCACCGCTTAGGGGTTAGGAAGCAATTTTCTCCAGACCAGTGATCCTGGAGGGTTGGGGGTTTTTTTTGTTATCTTCTGGGCATGGAACAGGGGTCACTGGGGGTGTGGGGGGGGGAGGTATTTGTGAATTTCCTGCATTGTGCAGGGGGTTGGACTAGATGACCCTGGAGTTCCCTTCCGATTCTATGATTCTATGATTCTATACTGATGTCGGCCCTTCCTGAGGTTGTCTTATTGGGATATTTGGTTCATATGGCCGAGTTTTGCCCCGTCATAGAAACATGATTCCTGAATGCACTAAAGAAATCTCTCAAGAAATACATTGCAAAGAAGGTAAACTTACATTTATTCAGGTAGATCCAGTTCACATTCAGGTTGCAGTCAAAAGGAGAGCGAGAAACCTTACCTGAAGAGTACTTCCCTATCCCAAATTATCTGCTTGCCTGGCATCATGCGTGTGGGAGTATGAGGGCATTGCGTCTACAGGAAAGATGTGCAGAGACATGTGTCTCAATGGAAGGCCATGTGAATTGGGAGGACAAAAAGACATATAGAGGAGGGGTCAGAGGGCAGCTCCCAGGTTAAGACAAAGAGAGGCATCCCATTCAAGGAGATAACACCTGTACACCCTTAGAGTGATGTAGCGCCCCGCCCCCCAATGTCCAGGCATGCTAAGTCGCTCACTCCAACAACTACCCCACCATCGTGTAGGCATTCAGCAATTATAGCCCACTGAAGAACATAGCTGTAGGCATAGCCTCATGATGAAGTGAATCAACAGCATATTTCCAATACGTCACCAAGAGAAAAGAATTGTTGAAAGACAGTTTTTGTACACACCCTTGTTCAGAAGAAGATCATTGTCGAAACGGCACACCATTCCGGAGACCACCGTCTACATTCACTATATATATTACTTACTTATTTATTTATTTATTATTCACATTTTTATCCCGCCCTCCCCGGAGGCTCAGGGCAGCTTACAGGGCATACTGCCGAATAAAACAGTAAAACAGTACAAAATAATAAATTACAACCCCATTAAAACAGATTTTGGTGCTCCTCTTAGCTAATTTGCTATTTCCAAATTGCAG
>NW_015171595.1:138366-152791 GCF_001447785.1 Gekko japonicus | reverse complement strand
GGGGCAGATGGTAAACTAGTGCGATGGTAGTGCACTAGTGGTGGCGGCTCCTATTCAAAAGCCTGGTGGAAGAGCTCCGTCTTGCAGGCCCTGCGGAACTGTGCTAGGTCCCGCAGAGCCCTGATCGCCTCTGGGAGCTCATTCCACCAGATAGGAGCCGCCACCGAGAACGCCCTATTCCTGGTCATGGTAAGTCTGATAGAACGGGGACCTGGAACATCCAGTAGATGTTGGTTCCCCAGCCGTAGTGCCCTTGGGGGAACATGTGGGGCAAGGCGGTCCCTTAGGTAGGCTGGTCCCTGGCCATATAGGGCTTTAAAGGTAATGACCAGCACTTTGAAGCGAACCCGGTAAGCTATTGGCAACCAGTGCAGCACTTTCAGCACAGGCTGGATGTGATCTCGTCTAGGAAGATCCATCAATAGCCTGTTATTTTCTGTTATTGTATATTATGATTTATGAATATATTACTAAGCGCTAAATTGTCACAGTTCTTTTTCCTTTTTTCATTGGCCACTTCAAATATGGCCATTTTCTGGATGTCGGACAGCTTCCACTGTAAAAGAACAACAACAAAACTCTCGACCCCCAATATGACAAAATATACCATATGTCTCTGGGTATTCTCTGAAGCGTAAGGACCCTGTACAGTGTTTCTTTAGGATCTCCTTACAGCTTGGAAAAGTAGGGCAAGCAACAGAATATAGTCAAAACAATATAGCAATATATCACCTCCCCTTCCCTCCCCCATAGCCGCAAGAGGTAAGATAACATTGGGCCGTGGAAGCCAATGCTAAATAGTCCGTTGGAAATTGCTACTGTATCGGATAGACACCATGAAGTTGATAAACTAAGCTGTCTTTTCATAGACCAGCCCATGTGCCAACTGGCTGATTATACAGCCCATATTTGACAACAGCCTATCTCAGGGATGAGTCATTCTTCATAACCGCTGTAGGAAAGTTTGTTCTCTATAAGCATCTTAGAGTCGGCGAGGTCCCGGTGTTAGGAAATGGACGGAAATTCCATATGAATACATTGTGCCGAAAGGGAAAGTTAGATTTATTTTTTAAAAGGCTCTCAGCAAGCAGCGGAGAGGGCCAAAGGGAAAAAAAAAATGACACGCCTCTATTACTGGAGAAAGTAAGGATTAATTCGGAGGCTGAGCTAAGGGAAATTGCGTGGCCCAGAAAATGTAACCTTGCACTCTCTGACAGAGAGAATATCATTTTGTGTAGGCTATGAAAAGAGGCACAGCTCATCTTGCTGAAAAATGGTGAAAACTTCGCTGTCCTCCTGAGTAAGAAACTTTTCTGGTTGACGAACGCGTTGTGCCAGAATCCTGGAATTGAAAGGCAGTTTGGGGACGCTTCAAACAAGCATGCAAGAATGTGTGCGTAGGAAAATCTGAATGCGTTGTACTGCAGTTTTAGGAAGGAAGACAGTGAAGCAACTTGCTGAACAGACACAACGTGTTGATGAACAATGTTGAAAAATCAGCTCTCTGCTCATGACTGATGGACAGGATGTGAGCCAAAGTGGGGGTGTTCAAGATTCCCTCGTACACACTTAGAATGAGAGGTAACATTTCCCAAAGACTCCCTACTAGAATGCTGGCAATCAGAGGGAGCCTTTCAGGGGGTGCAGAGCATCATACTGTCGCTTCTGAGTGCAAAGAATCATCATGGTATTCTAGGAATTCGTCCATCTCTATGGTTTTTACCATAGTGCCAGACGAATTCCTAGAACATTGTAATACCACTTCTGGTTTGTACCTGGAAGTGATATCATGATGTCTGTCATTGCATAATGCCCTCCCTGCCCCTTTCTAGTGCTAGAGCAAAGAGGCCCAATGGGGTCTGGAGGTAGGGATGCCAGCCTCCAGGTGGGACCTGGGGATCCCCTGGAATTACAGCTCATCTCCATACTACAAAGATCAGTTCCCCTGCTGAAAATGGATGCTTTGGAGAGTGGACACTATGGCATTGTACCCCACTGAGGTCCCTGTCCTCCCCAGGCTCCACCCCCGAATCTCCAGGAGTTTTTAAGCCTTGATCTGGCAACCCTACCTCCCCCATCCCCTGCTGGTGGCCAAGGGGGCAACCCTACCTGGAGGCCTTGGGGTGGGAGTTTGCCTGCCGTCCCTAGGAAAATAGTAACCCTGTTCATAATTTTTTTTGCAAGTGGAGAAATAGCACACCAAGCAACACCAAGCAACCTCATACAGTTCCGCAGGGCCTGCAAGACGGAGCTCTTCCGCCAGGCTTTCGAGTAGGAGCCGCCACCGCCACTCTTTAATCATCGAGATTTCATCTTTCATCTGCCGCATTGTGTGGGGGGCGGGCGGTAGATGCCGCCTGATTGAGCTGGGAAACAGTACTCCTGGCGCTCATGCTTTTAATTTTTTTTTAAGTAGTTTATTTTAGTTTTTACACCATATACAAAATAAATATATTGGTTTACAGCATTTTTTGGAGCATCTTATCCGTATAGTTCTATCCATCTATCTAGTTTCTGCCATCTTTTCTCAAACACACTGTCAAGTTTTCCCACCAGTAACGTATTTATTTTGTCCATTTCTTTTATGTCCATGATTTTTGTAATTAATTCTTCTCTGTCTGGTAATTTGTCCGATTTCCAGCATTTTGCTATAGCTATTCTAGCACTTGTGAGAATATAGAGTATCAAACGTGCATCATTATACTTTATTGTGTCGGGTGTCCTGGCGCTCATGCTTTTAAGAAAACCTGCCACCAATGTGATCTGTTGCGCATCTTAGTTATTTTATGTAAATTATTGTAGCACCATTTTAGTATGTATGTAACACTGTTTTACTGTTTTAAATTTTTAAACCCTATTGTTAGCCGCCCTGAGACACTATGTGTAGAGCGGGATACAAGTGGCAAATAAAAATAAATAAATAAAATAAAATAAACAAGATATGTCTTTCTCCATAAGGTGCTAATTTCGTATTTTACATGGGGAGTACTAAAAGTGGGACTCTCCCCACCTTCATTCTGAAGTGGTATGGCCCATTCTGCTACCTGCTATATCGCAAGACTAGGCTTTAGAGCCTGTCCAGCACTCACCTTTCCTAAGCTAGCTCTGTTCTCAATTCCCTTGGCAATATGCTGGGAATGTTATCCAAAATCCTTTGGTATATTATCGTAACTTATGATAGTCCTTCCATATCAGCACCCAGCCTTATCCAGGCACGAGGAATGAGCAAACATGCCCTTATTCTTTGCCTTCTGGTTATATTAGCTTGGCGTTCTCCTGACAGTTTAAGTTCTCTACCTTTTCGCCGTTCGTTTATTAGTTTAGAATTCTGTCGGCAACTTCAGTTCTCCCCCTTTTTGCTGTTCATTTGATAAATGTGTTGGTACTGTATATATTTTGCATGGTTTTCACATGGCATTTATAAGTATGTCATTTATACATAGACAATAGTGCTGATTTATCGACACACAAATGAAGTGGGATGCACATGCATTTTCTGTAGGGTTGCCAACTTCCAGGCAGTAGCAGGAGCTCTCCTGGGATTACTTACAACTGATCTCCAGGCAACAGAGATCAGTTCACCTGGAGAAAATGACTGCTTTGGAAGGTGGAGTCTATGGCAGTTTGGTGTAGTGGTTAAGTGCGTGGACTCTAATCTAGGAGAACCAGGTTTGATTCCCCACTCCTCCACATGCAGCTGCTGGATGACCTTGGGCAAGCCATAGTCCTGTCAAAACTGTCCTTGAAAAAGAGCAGTTTCTCTCAGAGCTCTCTCAGCCCCACCTACTTCACAGGGTGTCTGTTGTGGGAAGGGGAAGGGGAAGGAGTTTGTAAACCACTCTGAGACTCTGAGTGAAGGGCGGGGTATAAATCCAATCTCCTCCTCCTCCTCTTTTTCGTTTTCTTCTGTAGTCCCTCCCCTCCCCAAACCCCACCCTCCTTAGGCTCCACCCCCAAAATCTCCAGGTATTTGCCACCCCGGAGCTGGCAACCCTAATTTTATGGGAAGAATTTGGTGTGAGGAAACAGAAAATGGTGCAGCAATGAAGAAATCATAGGTTCAATTTGCGCAAAAAGCAAAATCAAAACAAGCTTTCGGGTTAGAACAGCATAGATGAGAAAATGGAAATAATCTCTAGCTGTGGGGTTGCCAGGTCTGGGTTGGAAAACACCTGAAGACTTTTTTTTTGGGGGGGTGGATCCAGGAGAGGGTGAGGTTTTGGGAGGGGAGGGGCTTTGGCATGGTACAATGCCATAGAGTCCACCCTTCAAAGCAGCCATTTTTCTCCGGGAGTGCTGGTCTCTGTCAGCTGGAGATCAGTTGTGAAAGCGGGAGATCTCCAGGCCCCACCTGGAGGCTGGCAACCCTACCTAGCTGGTACTCTGCACATGATCTTTCCCACTCCTTCTGACCACTGCATAGAACTTCTTACAGAACTCAGTACTATCTTTCTTTTTCAATCTGCAGATTGCTCTGGTATTTCAAACATCTCAGCCTGCTGCTTGTTACTGCAAATGAACAGTGCGAAGGATAGAATATTTTGATTTTGCTATGGTGGTGCTGTGTTTAATTTCCAGGGCACGTTAGGTAGTTTATTGAAGATGCAATTTGTAATAATGTTCGACACAGGCCTCCAATCTTTCAGCCGGGATAGAATAAGTGTAGTTTTGTGTTATATTCTTTCTTGCAAGACCAAAACTAGAGAAGTGGTTTTTGCCAGACACACAGACAACAGGGTATGCCCCCCCTTCTAGAACAGACTAAGATGAATACAAATTATTCCACGGTTAAGTTCAAAATGATGAAAATAAATGCAATGTTAACATAGATTTGACAGCTATGACATCTTTGGGGTGAGGAAAAAATTGTACCTACAAGTTCACTATTTTTTAAAACAAACAAACATATATAAAAGTACACCATAAGTGATGGAGATTAAAAAACCCCACACCAAAAAGCTGTCCTGGTCCATCGGCCCCGGGACGGTCCTGCACTCTCCCAGAGGCATACCCATACCCCAACTCACCCCAGGAGAGGTGGGCGAGCCAGGGAGCCAGGGAGGATCGTCGGCACAGCCCCCACAGCGGGACGACTCCTGAGAGCCCAGGCGGGATGTGCATTGCTGGCAGGGCGAGACCCGCCCAGCGAACCCCGTGGAGCCCCTTCCTTGAGAGATGCAAAGCAGGCCCCACGGGGCGACAACAGAAGCTGGCCGTGGCACCCGGCGGCACGGGCGGTGTGGCCCCGGGCCGAGAAGAATGCTGCCGGCCCACCGCTGACCACACTCCAGACGCCCAAGGAGCGTCCTGGCCTATGAACGAGGGCGGGGCCGGATGGGGGAGGAGAGAGGCGGGGAAGATGGGCGGCGCTGGCAGGGGAGCATGGGGAATAAAAAGGAGAGGACCGGGGAGGAAGAATGTGAGAAGGAGACACGACGCACGATGGCTAGAGAGAGAGGGGGGGGGCAAGTGATCTCCAGCTTACGGGGCAGAGGAACCTGAGGGGTGCTTCTAACCCCGTTCCCTGTCATTCTGAAGTCTTATCGCGGCTCCCTTTTGTGACTCCATCCCGACTGGCAGCACAACCCAGCCGGATGCCACGGCTACCGGTGGCACCCCCCCCCCCGGCACCCAGGAGCGGCTCCGCGCGATTGGTATTTTACACTACAATCCTAAATATAGTTACACTCTACTACACTTGTTTACTTCAGTGGATTAAGAAAAGTGCAACTTGGTTTAGGATTTCACTGTCAATCAGTAATATGTGAGGCAGACAATTCTTGAATGAAGTAGTGGGAAATTGGAAAGACTATGCATCTAGAAAGGGTTTCCAATGTCTCACAGAACACGTTATATGTGTTGGCTACTTAGAATAGCCTCTCTGACGTTAGGGTAGCCAGGGACCCCCTTACCAGCAGCAACCTGAGGCCTAGGCTTCTGTCACCGGTGATGTGGTGACGTCACTTCTAGTGTGCAGCAGAAGTGACATTGTTACATCACAAGCGATGGGGGATGCTTGGGTATTTGGGCAAAAACTCTATGGTAGAAGCTGATTTTACCATAGAGTTTTTGCCCAAATACCAGAGCACCCCCGCATTGTCGGCAACATGATGATGCCATGGTTGATGGTATCAAAGGCTACCGAGAGATCAGGCAGCACTAGCAAGGGCATAATCCTGCTGTCTAATTACTGGTAGAGGTCGTCAACCAAGGGGACCAAAGCTGAGAAGCAACCACCTGCTCTAGCAGCTTGCCCAAGAATGGAAGACTGGAGAGTCCTCAGGTGTGACAGGTATGAACAGCAGAATGGACAGATTTTGGAATGATGCCCAAGTATTTAGGATGGTGATAACCAAAGTGGATTGTGATGAACTGCAAGAGAAGCTCTTCAGATTGGGTGAGTGGGCTACAACGTGGCCCAAAAAATTCAACTTAAATTACTGTTGTGAGAAAAATGTGTGTGGCTGCACGTGTCTGTGAATGCGTGTTTACCTGTGTCACCCACACTTTCCCCTCGGTCTGTGTGTCCTGAGTGTTGCCTCCTTACCAAAGGCAGAGGTGTAAACTTGGAAACCACTAAGCGCTGACACAGAAAGGTCTCTTCTTAAAATAAAACTTATCTTTATTAAAGAAAAACATTCAAAGATTTACCTGGCAAGGTGACCAGTATGACGCTATGCCAGCTTGCCAACACAGTAGAATTCTATCTCCTAAATATTGATAGTAAACATACGGAAAGATAAACATGCAAGCAAAGTCCTATCCCACCCCAAGGCATGCAAAGAACGAGAGGCCTCTCGGGCTGACTCCTACCAAGAGCCAGCAAAGGTCTGTTGAATCTAACCAGTATTTATGCCAAAAAAAGGTCCCTCAATAATTAAATTACAGTTGTAAATTAACATTTTGGAGGTTTTACAGGAAATTGCTTTCTTGCATCTCATACAACAAAAGTTCACATTCCACAGGATCAATACAGTGTCATTGTTTTCTCCTGGTATTTCCCAATCATGGGAAATAAACTGTCCTTTGATGTTATCTCTGAAGTGGTGTGTGTGTGTGAACTCTCTGTATCTCAGGAAGTTAGTTTGTCTTTTGGATTGAAGTCTGCCAACTTCCCAAATGACCACACATTTTATTGCCTAGGAAATTGGGGGTATTGGGAAGTCTCACATCTGTGGAGATTTCCTGGGAATGGAATGTGTTACATCTTCAGTGAAAAAAAGGTCAAGCCTGTTTGCTAGCAAGGGCAGAGACAGATATATATGGATTTTATAAACTATTTGGTTCATTTTAAACCCAAACCTTCTATATTTCTAAAATTTCTTACCACAATTACATACCCCAGGGCTTTTTTTTTCTGGGGGAACACACCAGAATGGCGTTCCGGAACCTCTTCAACTAAATTCTTTTAAAAATGTTTTAAGGTTCATGAGTTTTCAGTATACAGACTGAAAACTTCAGTTCCCTCTTGAGAGTTCCAGCACCTCTTTTTCCAGAAAAAAAAAAGCCCTGATGTACCTTAACGCAAACAATCTGAATTTTACATATACTTTGAAGAGGTCTGAACAGAGAGTAACTGACAAGGAAAGAGAACTTGGGGTTATGGTGGGTAGACCAATGAAAATGTTGACTCAGTGTTTGCAAGCGGTGAAAACAGCAAATTCTGTTAGGAAAGGGATTGAAAACCAGATTGCTGATCAGGGCTCTTTTTGTAGAAAAAGCCCAGCAGGAACTCATTAGCATATTAGGCCACACCCCTGACAGCACCGCTTATTAGCACATTAGGCCACACTTTTTTGTAGCAGGAACTCCTTTGCATGTTAGGCCACACACCCCTAATGTAGCCAATCCTAATGAGTTCCTGCTGTTGGGTGTGGCCCATTATGCTAATGAGTTCCTGCTGGGCGTGGCCAACTCGGGAGCCAGCTGGAACTCCGTTCCTGTGCGTTCCTGCCCAAAAATGGCCCTGACTGATGTTGTATCCCTTGTACAGATCTCTGGCACAGCCATATTTGAACTTTGGTGTAAACGTTTGCTTGCTGCATTACAAAAAAAGAACATTGTAGAAGATGAAATGGTGCAGAAGGGAACCAAAATAATTAAGTGGGTGGAGTACCTTCCCTATGAGAAAAAGCTGTGGAGTTTTGTAACTTTTCAGTTGTCTACGGTGGGCTTCTTTTACCTTATTGTGGGAACTTTCTGAGGATATGGTTGATCACTGTGGAAAACAGGATGCTAAATTAGATGGGTCATTAGTCTGAACCAGAAGGGCTCTTCTTGTGTTCTTAACAACCTTGAGTCTGCATTTCTAGAGTCACTTACTATAGTGATGGGATGTTACAAGTATGTCTATTAGGGTTTGCAGGGTATGTTTTACATTCCATTTGTGCATTTCTAGAGTCACTTACTATAGTGATGGGATGTTACGTCTATTAGGGTGTGCAGGGTATGTTTTACATTCCATTTTGGAATTGTCCTCCTGATGCAACTGTCAAAATATTTTAATCAATTGACAATCCCAAAACTAAGGAGAGCTTTTAGTTTGGCAGGAATGAACATTCTTTCTTTGGAGGTTTTGGAGGGCAGATATAATAGAGTATCATAACATGCAGATGCTCATATGATAAAATTGAAATCATTGAACATATGATTATGGAGTGCCCTATATTCAATGAGTTGAGGGCTAATTTAGTCACCCCTTTACTTACAGATATGGAATTACTAAATGTGCGAGCCCAGGTGTCATGGCTATTATCGGATACCAATGATTGTGTCACCCTCTCTGTGGCAAGATTCATAGGTGCAATAATCAAATGTAAGAGAAATAATACTGAGTAAGGTATTTTAAAATATTTTATTGGTTCTAATTTCTACTTAAGGTGATAGCTGTATGAGCAGTACTAGACAGACAGACAGATAGATAGGTGATAGATAGATGGATGGATGACTTCCTGAACTTTCTTTATAATTGGTTTTGCCTTCCTGAGTTGCCTTGGAAGAAGCCCAAAGTGTTTCCAAGAAAGCTCAAAAAGACCCCAAGTTCAAGGAAATTTAGGTTTCCAGGTCGCGGCGGGGGATCTGCATGTCTTTGCAGAATCTGTACCATGGGGACGGCGAGACGCGTTGCACCCGCTGTCGCCAGGATTTGACGCAACGCATCGCTCTGGCAACGGGGCTCCAAACAGCCCCGTTGCCAGAGCGACGCGTAGCGTCATGTCCTGCCGACGGTGGTGCCACGTGTCTCGGTGTCCCTGCAGCACAGATTCTGCTAAGACATGTGGATCCCCCACCGCGATTTGGCGAGATTTGTGAGCCTTAAGGAAGTTCCGGGTCTGCTGTGCCACCATTGTCTCCCCCTGACGCAACCTTACCTGGTAACAAAAGGAAGGAAACCATCAGAGGGGAGAGCTGATGACAGCCGACAGTGCAGCTTTAAATTAGCAAGTATCTCAGCAACAATGGAAGTTCCTGAGCATGCTAAGAAGCATGTGTTATGACTAAGAATTCTGGGAGTTGTAGTATTCAGTTCCTACAAGACATTGATCTAGGAGAACCTGAAAACTACAGGTTGCACATTTCCAAACGGTAATGTATGCCTGTAGTCTGAGACCTCCATTGCTGTGAGGTCTCCTCCAAAACCTTTCAAAGCCAACAATAATTTGAGGGGAAGGAGAGGCCTAGCACCATCAAGCCCATTATAAACTGAGGCTGAGTTGTAATTAGGGTTCTTTTAGCCCAGAAAATATTGAGAGAATTTGGAGGGCTGTGCTTAGGGAGAGTGGAGTGTCAGGAAGATATGATGTCACTTCCACACAGTGTTTTAGGGGTCCCCCCAGTCTTTATGGCAAAGTCTATAGAGACTCAGGGAAATTCCTAGAGTGTCACCATCAATATCATTCCCCCATTTTTTTTCTCTTGGTCCTCAAATTATTGAGAGTGGGAGACTGAAGGCGAGGGTTGGGGTTGCCAGTGGGCACCTGGCAAGCCTAACTGTAGTGTGGGTTTGGGGTCAGCTCATAATGGGCTTACTGGGCAAACTCTGAACCTCTTGGCTATGAGACGGTGCCGTCGTTACTTACTAGAGAGTAAATGCCACTGCGGTTCATGGATAACTTCTGATTAAACATGCATAAGTTCACAGCGCACAGGCATTTCTACACTATAGACTTCAGTTGATTTTATTAGTCATTCCCTCTCCACAGGGAATGCTAGCAACTGTGGTTCTGTTAAGACAGACAGGAAATTTATATCGGAACAGTTGACATTCCTACCAGACTGCAATTGCTAGGGGGGAAGTTATGATCATTAAATCAGTATGAAACTTCTATAGCTACATAATATAAATACATTACAGAGATGCATTGTGAGTCTGCAGTTAATGTGCACAGTTCAGCTCCGTGATGTTAATTTAGTGTGCATGTTAATTGCATGAACATGATAGGTTGGATTTAGTGTACTGTATAAGTAACATTATGAAAAGGCCCTCTGCCCTTATAGAAAGAAGAGTCATTACATGGGTGTCCCCCCCCCCGCTTCCCAAATGACAGAACACCGAATTGCATTGTACATCTTTAAATGCTAATGCATTGCACTCTTCCTAGTATGGGAGAAGCCGCTGGGGCTCCAACACTCACATCTTTACAACTTTGTCCATGCAAATGGCTTGTGAAATGCATGGCATGGCTATTCCGGGTAAGTCCCAATGCATATCTTTTGAAGACCGGCAATGGATAGGATCAGAATATGTATTTATGTTCTATTTCAATATCTTTCTCTTACTCTTCCCCTCAGTGGGGACTCAAAGCATCTTGTGAATTAGGTAATATAAAAAAAATACAAATTACCAAAAATATGATCGCAACAGAAAAAGTATACAGGACATAACCGCCTGGGATCAGTGTTCCCTCTAAGGTGAGTGAGTGTGAGCTAGCTCACAGTTTTTTTAGCCTCCGGCTCACACATTTCTGCCTTAGCTCAGGAAGGATGGCTCCAGAGCAAACTAATTTATGCAGTAGCCAGATCGCTCGCTCACAACTTTCATACCAGTAGCTCACAAAGTAGATTTTTTTTGCTCACAAGACTCCACAGCTTAGAGGGAGCATTGCCTGGGATAGTCCAGGAACTGCTGATCAGGCTTAGTTAGGACCACAGGTTGCAAGTCCAGGGCCAAGAGGTCTGGAACACAACACCGCCTGCCCCCCCCCCCCGGTCCTAGGGATGCCAGGTTGGCGGTAACCAGGACCAGGGCATTCTCCCTGGCAGTGCCAACGCTGTGGAACGAGCTCCCCAACGAGATTAGAGCTCTGCGGGACCTCCAGCAGTTCCGTAGAGCCGTGAAAACTGAGCTGTTTCACCAAGCGTTCAAATAAGAACTGACTGCACCAGTTGGGTCGCACTAGCACTTTACCATAGGATGCCGCCGTTTTTTACTTAGTTTCATTGTATTTATTATATTTTATATCTTGTATTTGCTGGTTTTAAATTGTATGTTGTTTTAAACTGTTTGTAAGCTGCCCTGGGAGCTGTGGTGGCTCAAGTGGTTAAGACGCTGAACTGCAGGCTGTGGAAGGTCGATAGTTCAGCAGTTCGAGACCCGGGTGCCGCATGATGGAGTGAGCTCCTGCCTCTAGTTCCAGCTCCTGCCAACCTAGCAGTTCGAAAGCAAGAAATTGCAAGGAGATAAATAGGTACCACTTTGGTGGGAAGGTAACAGAGTTCTGTGCGCCTTGGTGTTTAGTCATGCCAGCCACATGACCACGGAAACGTCTTCGGACAGCGCTGGCTCTTCGGCTTTGAAACGGAGATGAGCACCGCAACCCTAGAGTCGGATTCGACTGGCTTTCGAGCAAGGGAAACCTTTACCTTTTAAGCCGCCCTGAGCCGCCTTGGCGGGAGGGCGGGGTAGAAATGTAATAAATAAATAAATAAATTAGCTGTTGCCCTTTGCCTCATAACCTGCCACTCACACTACTGGCCACCCCCGGGCGAAATAACTGCAAACAGGAGAAGAACAGAAGCTCAGCCCAGGCATCCTTCAGGTGCTACAATGGTGCCCTCCACCACCATCTCCACCAGTCTGAAATGGTAGAAACTGAAGGGAAATCTATATCTTTTGCACACACACACAATCTGCATTACATACCACTCCTCTAAATGGCATGCTCTGTGCATCTTGCATTTTTTAAAGGGTGAAAATGAAAGATATTCTGCTCCGTGTCATGGAAACTGGAATAATAATTTTCCACTAATAATTCCCAGTGATTCTGGATTCAATTGGCAACATATTTAGCTAACGAATACACATGAAGCTGCCTTATACTGAATCAGACCCTTGTTCCACCAAAGCATTGTCTACTCAGGCCATTTCCGCAGCAGTGAAATCCCCCTCCTTGATGTTTTTAAAACTTCGAGTTATGTGAAATTTTCCACAGTAGATTTTCCCTCACCAGGCGCAAACCCGAAGTTCTCTCCTTCTTACCCCGCATTTTCAGAACTTGCTAAAACTGGAGATTCCAAAAATGTGGGGTAAGAAGGAGAAACCTATGGGTTTGTGCCTGGTGAGGAAGAATCTACTGCGGAAAATTTCACATAATGTGCAGTTTTAGAAATGTGGGGGATTTCAGTACTGCGGAAATGGTCTCAGACTAGCAGTGGGTCCCCAGGATCTCCAGGGTCTCAAGTGGAAGTCTTTCACATCACCTACTACCTGATCTTTGAACGTCATTCCCTTTTTCTTTGCTGTCAACGTGTTGTAGCCAACCTAAGTACACCCAAGAGGATTTTCAAGGCAAGCAATGAACAGAGGTGGCTTGCTGTTGCCTGCCTCTGTGTAGCAACCCTGGACTTCCTTGGTGGTCTCCCATCCAACTACTAACTCGGGCCAACCCTGCTTAGCTTCCGAGATCTGATGAGATCGGCCTAGCCGGGACAGGGCTTCTTTAAAGGCAGTGCAGCAAGCCAGGGATGAGGACTTCCCAGACTCTTGCATCTCAGGAAGCCATATTGAATGTTCACAGATGGTCACACTGTCTTTAAAGATGCCTGGGGAACTGAGAAGGAAGCAGGAGGATCCCCTCTGGCTCCTGTGGGTGGTGGTAGAGTGAGATACAAACTGAGGCAATGAGGCAATGGCAGTACAGGACTGCGAGCTTGGCCATGTGAGTTAGGGTTGCCAGGTCCACCTTGGCCACCGGCGGGGGACGGGGGGTAGGGTTGCCAGATCCAGGTAGGGAAACTCCTGGAGTTTTGGAGGTGGAGCCTGGAGAAGACAGGGACCTCAGTGGGGTACAATGCCAAAGAGTCCGTTCCCTCTAAGCTGAGTGAGTGTGAGCTAGCTCACAGTTTTTTAGCCTCTGGCTCACACCTTTTTATCTTAGCTCAGGAAGGATGGCTCCAGAACGAACTAATTTATGCAGTAGCCAAATCGCTCGCTCACAGCTTTAATGCCGATAGCTCACAAAGTAGAATTTTTGCTCACAAGACTCCATAGCTTAGAGGGAGCATTGGTCACACTATCTTTAAAGATGCCTGGGAAACTGAGAAGGAAACAGGAGGACCCCCTCTGGCTCCTGTGGGTGGTGGTAGAGTGAGATACA
The DNA here is from genome assembly GCF_001447785.1 of Gekko japonicus. Classification (NCBI taxonomy): domain Eukaryota; kingdom Metazoa; phylum Chordata; class Lepidosauria; order Squamata; family Gekkonidae; genus Gekko; species Gekko japonicus. The sequence goes on along the minus strand of NW_015171595.1, from coordinate 139,196 downwards.
AACTGAGGCAATGAGGCAATGGCAGTACAGGACTGCGAGCTTGGCCATGTGAGTTAGGGTTGCCAGGTCCACCTTGGCCACCGGCGGGGGACGGGGGGTAGGGTTGCCAGATCCAGGTAGGGAAACTCCTGGAGTTTTGGAGGTGGAGCCTGGAGAAGACAGGGACCTCAGTGGGGTACAATGCCAAAGAGTCCTCCCTCCAAAGCATCCATTTTCTCCAAGGGAACTGATCTCTGTCGTCTGGAGATGAGCTGTAAATCTGAGGGATCCCCAGGTCCCACCTGGAGGCTGGCATCCCTAATGTGAGGCCTCCACCTCGCCATGCCTCATTGTAAGGCTGAGCCTCACTGTTGAGCCTCAGAAATACACTTCACATAAAAAGAACACTGATGAGGGTTGCTGATTAGAGTCTCTGCGGCGGGCAGTTTCAGCCAGTGAGGACACAATGCTCAGCTCAGCTATGCACAGTGCTCAGCTTGCTCAGCCAGGCAACCAGCGGGAGGATCGGAGGTGGGGGCATGGGCGGGCTTGATGTTGGCTGCATCCCCGTCTCACCTCTGGGGAAAAAAAACAGTGTGACATAGGGTAGCTGTAGGGATTGTCGGAAACTGTGTGGAAACTCCTAGAGCTACCCTATGTCATATCCTGGTTTTCCCCAGAGGTGATATAGCGACTTACCTGACATCATTGTTTTTTAAAAAAAATTTCTTCAGCTGCTACTTGGACCATTTCTGCATCTGGTACTTGCCTCTCATTCCCAGCACATTGAAGAGTGACAGATATGAATCACTGAGTCCACAGTAGGAGGAGTTCCCATTGTGAGGGATGAA
>NW_015171595.1:123669-138168 GCF_001447785.1 Gekko japonicus | reverse complement strand
GCGGTGTAAAGAGAGGGGGGGGGGGGGGAGGAGGAAGGAAGATGCGGGTCAGAACCCGGGCGTGCATCAGCCTGTGGGGAAATAATCACTAGCTGCAAGTAACTGTGGAAGTCAATGGCAGGACAGGCTCTTTTGAGGAAACAGTCTTGGAGTGGCAGCGGGCAACAGAACCTTGGGGTGGGGGATCACCTGCCCCAATTACAGAACTGGCAAACCCAGTTGCAACCACCTGCAGGCTGAATCTCGGATGTCTCTGGCGCACTATGGTATGTCATGGACAGCTGTTGAATAATGAGCAGCAATGGTGGGTCTCCGGGGTAGGAGGGAGGTGTAGTGGGGCTGCAGAGTGTAGGCAGCAATTCTGTACGGGAGCTAGGAAGAAGAAGAAGAACAGATTGGATTTATACCCCGCCCTTCACTACCCAAAGGTGTCTCAGAGCGGCTTACAAACTCCGTTCCCTTCCCCTCCCCACAACAGGCACCCTGTGAGGTAGGTGGGGCTGAGAGAACTCTAACAGAAACTGCTCTTTTGTCAAGAACAGCTGTGCCAGAACTATGGCTTGCCCAAGGTCATCCAGCCAGGTGCAAGTGGAAGAGTGGGGAATCAAACTAGGGTTCCCAAGTACTTACCGCGATCCGGTGGGGGAAACATGCTCCCTGTCCGGACCATTCCTCCCTGTAACGCAGCATGCCGTTGCCAGGAAGTGACGCTGGGTGACGCTCTGGCAATGGGGCGGAAAACTCGATGGTACCATCAAGTTTCCAGCTCCATTGCCAGAGCGTCGCCTGGCATCACTTCCTGGTGACGGCATGGTGCGGCGCATCTGTTGTCCCCGCGGGAATGATCCTGCAAAGACGTCTGTGTCCCCCGCCGAATCACGGTAAGTACTTGAGAAGCCTGAATCAAACCCAGTTCTCCCAGGTTAGAGTCCGCACGCTTAAACACTACACCAAACTGGTGTAGGATTCCCGTACTGCACATGTTCCGTTTGAGGGGTGTTTTGGCAAACAGGGTTGGGCCCCTCATGGGTGGGAGACTGGTTTTTTTTGGATCTCTACTCCAGATGTAATCATAGGTACAACCACATCAAGAGTGCCTTTCACTAAACCAAAGTAAAGATGCACATAATTTAGGGATGCCAGCTGCCAGGTGGGTCCTGGGGATCTCCCGGAATTACAGCTCATCTCTTTAGCTTGGAGAAACGACGACTGAGGGGTGACATGATTGAGGTTTATAAGATGATGCATGGGAAAGAGCAGGTAGAGAAAGAGGTACTTTTCTCCCTTTCTCACAATACAAGAACTCGTGGGCACTCCATGAAATTGCTGAGTGGTCGGGTTAGAATGGATAAGAGGAAGTCCTTCTTCACCCAAAGAGTGATTAACACTTGGAATTCACTGCCACAGGAAGTGGTGGCGGCTACAAGCATGGACGGCTTCAAAAGGGAATTAGATAAGCATATGGAGCAGAGGTCCATCAGTGGCTCTTAGCCACAAGGTATAGATAGGGACTCTGGGGCAAGTGATGCTCTGTCTTCTTGGTGCTTGGGGGGGGGTCAACAGTGGGAGGGCTTCTAATGTCCTGGCCCCACTGGTGGACCTCCTGATGGCACTGGTATTTCTGGCCACTGTGTGACACAGTGTTGGACTGGATGGGCCTTTGGCCTGATCCAACATTGGCATCTCTTATGTTCTTATGACTATGGGGATCAGTTCCCCTGGAGAAAATGGATGCCTTAAAGGGTGGACTCTGTGGCATCGGACCACACTGAGATCCCCCTCCTCCCCAGTTTCCCAGCCAGGATCTACCTACCCTACTCCCCCATCCCCTGCTAAAGGCCGGCGGGACCTGGCAACCATCAATGCCTAATGCATCAGCTCTGCTTTGAAAACCAGATTAGGTTATTCTGAACTCCAGAATCTGCGAAGAAACTCGGATGGCAAGAGTTTAGGAAGCATCCCTGTTTCTTGTATAGCTGCTGTTCTTTCAATCAGTCTTGGGGGGGAGACAGACAGTCGGGCCCCATACGTTAGAGAGCTGTGGGACACCGTTATCGTGGGAAAAGACAAGTGGGGAAATTTGCTAAATGCCAGCCTGTCTGGTAATTTAATTACACGTAGGAATGATCTTCCCCCTTTCATTGTTTGTGGGAGCTAAGAGGACTGCATTGAGCTCGGAAAGTGCATCTCTATAAATCTGAGTTTAATATCAGAGCTCGGGCACCTTCTGCATAGCTATCCAGATAATTCAAAAGCCTATCTCTTCAAAGTCATTGAGGCTGTCATTACCGCTTGACAAATGGGCAGTTCTGCCTTTACTGTCAGGGTTGCATGATGCGCCGCCACGCCACAAAGATATCTGAACATTCCAGAAGGTCAGTAAAGTTTCTGAGCTTCACTCATGTGTTTTTCAGGTGTTTAGCGGGGCTCCCAAACGGAGGTCTTCAGAGACACTCCCAGAGCAGTGAGTTGTATTGACGTGCCCCTGAGGGACGGCCATCTAGAGGAGCAGAAAACCTGATGCAAAAGAAAGAGCAGAGGACCCTGTAGATGTAATCCAAAGCATACTCCCTGGGAAATTACCCCACGGCACTAGCATGACTTACCTCAGCTGCTCTGTCCTTGGGCTTTTCTGCATGCTTGATTTACTCCTGATTTTCTTGGGAGTCAATCCACAAGCACTGGAATTAGTTTTGGGCAGGGTGCTTCTGCATATCTGCCCAGCCCTCCCTCTGCATTTTCTCAGCTGTGGAGTCAGTTTATTTTCTTCCGCAAGTGCCTTCAATAATGAGGATTTTCAGGGGGGGGGGGTGCCGCCGCCATCATTGCTGGTATCATTGGTGGCATCACAGGACCAACCCTCCCCTTTTAAAAATGGCACTAAAATGCCAGTATGTTGCTTGACGGTTGTAGCGACTGGCTTAGCAGCTTCTCTGAATTCCCAGTTTCATTAAAAAGCAGGTATCTCTAGCCACGAGAGTCCAATCGTGGAAAAGTTGTCTGGAGATGGGTGGGAGTGGGCGGGACAACGGACAGAAACATTACGTACGAGGAAGAAGCCGACTCAAAATTGACTTCCCCAAAAAGATCGGGGTAAAAATGGTCTCGAAAGCGGTCTCTACTTTTCAGTGCTGTTGTGAGTATAAAATGGAGAAAGGAAGAACATTATAAGCCTCTTTGGGTTTCTGTTGGGGAGAAAAATAAGGTATACAATAAGTAAGTAAATTATGGTAATGATTTTTTTTTGTAAATGTAGCCATCGATATAGGTGCTTACCATAGAGTCACCATAGAGTGGTCACCATAGAGTTTTTAGCCATATGCTAGAGCGTCCCCCACACGATGTGACTGGCATGTCAGGCATGGCGGGGCTCTTCGGAGGCGGGGCTTCCCCCAACAGCCAGTTGGCTGGCAGCGAATTGGGCCCCCTGAAACCCCTGCCCCAATGAGGGGGATGGCAACCCTACATTCCTATCTGTCTAATCTTTTTAGCAAAAATGGTGATATCTCTTTTATGGTAGGCCTTCATGTCGTCATGTGGTTGTCCCAGATGCCATGACCTGCTAACATTTTGGCCATGAAAATTTCCACAGGATAAAACTCTGTACATCTGATCTTATTAATTCCTGTCCGCATGGTCTGTCACACATTCCTTGTCATTGTCTCTGAGTCTTTCTCCCCTAACTTTCCCCCTTCATGGGATACTCCTTTAGCTTGTCCTGTTCAATGGCTCCAATCAATAATTAAAATCAATGGGGCTATTGTTAGTGACTGCAGGACAAAGTTAATTAAAATTTATCAAAAAGGCAATTATTTCCCCCTTTTTTTAAAAAAAGGTATTTCCTGAGAAGCGACTTGGCTGTTAGTTCAGCTTCATTTGTTTCAATGACCCCCAAGTACATCAAGACATAGGAATAATCAAAGGTTCAGACAGATAACATCTGGACACAAATGTATACTGACACGTGCCATGAATTTGGTGGTGACCCTGTTTGTCTGAGGTAACTGGCCGTGAGCTGATCGCCAGGTCTGTTCTGTTCAATGCTAATCGACCCAAACACCCGCTGAAGAAGTTTGCATTTGGATTTTGCAAAACTGTTCATGAGTGAAAATGCTGCCAATCAGAAGCCATTAATTAGTTGCTGTAGATATTCTGGGTTGTCTGGCCGTGGTCTTGGCATTGTAGGACCTGACGTTTTGCCAGTACTTGTGACTGGCATCCTCAGAGGTATAACACAGAAAGATGGAGTACTCTCTGTGTCAAGGTGAGAAAGAAAAAATGGTTGGCAGGTAATTTATATCAACTCCAATAACATTGCCAAGGACTACTTAGATGAACAACAAAAAGTAGGGTTTTTCTAAAACATGGCATTTATTTATGACTATTTTATATGATTTATACGATTAAAGGACTATTTAAACAAGTGCCTGCCTAGCTGAACAGCAGCACAGCAGGGTTGGGGGCGGGAGTAGAATTCCATCAGGCTGTGTGAAAAGCTGATTGTGCTATACTGTACGGTTAGGAAGGAATACGTTGAATCAGCCTGCCCAACAGGCACAAACAGGTTGACAAACAGATGAAAAGTCCAATGAAAAATCACATGCCTGGTTGTAGCTGGAGAACAAGGTGGGTATTGAGTGAAACCCGTGAGCATTTGGGTATCCATATATAAGGGTTCTTTTTGTAGCAGGAACTCCTTTGCATATTAGGCGACACACCCCTAATGTAGCCAAACCTCCAAAAGTTCACAGTAGCCCCTGTAAGAAGAGCTTTGTAAGCTCTTGGAGGATTGGCTACGTTAAAGGGGGGTGTCGCCTAATATGCAAAGGAGTTCCTGCTACAAAAAGAGCCCTGCGAAGAACCAGTATGATATAATAGTTAGACTAGGGTCTGGGAAAAGAGATCCAGGTTCGAATCCCCACTCTGCCATTAGACTCATTGGGTGTCCTTGAGTCCGTCACTGTTTCTCAGTCTAAACTCCGATAATGAATTTGGATTCTGATAGGAGAGAAATGAATAAATGAGGCTTCTCTCTGTTACTGGAATAAATATATCAGTTGGGATCTAAGGTCCAAAATACATATTACATGTGATATGAATTAGGTCAGTTTCCTGATCTGGTTCTCATTTACACACTTACGGAGGAACTATCTTTTAGAAACCTCTTTGTCAGTCTCTGCAACACATGGAATTCATTGCCACAGGAGGTGGCGGTGGCTACTAGCATGGACGGTTTCAAGAGGGAATTAGATGAGCATATGGAGCAGAGGTCCATCCGTGGCTATTAGCCACAAGGTATAGGTAGGAACTCTCAGGCTGGGGCAAGTGATGCTCTGTATTCTTGGTACTTGGAGTGGCAACAGTGGGAGGGCTTCTAATGTCCTGGCCCCACTGCTGGACCTCCTGATGGCCCCTGGTATTTTTGGCCACTGTGTGATACAGAGTGTTGGACTGGATGGGCCATTGGCCTGGTCCAACATTGGTTTCTCTTATGTTATTATGTAAACCCACCCACCCCTCCTCGGGCCGTCCTCAGCTTTGATTTTAAATTTTGATTTTGATGTTCGCAATGTATTTCATTGTATGTGTGTTTTATGTACGTTGTAAGCTGCCTTGAACTCTGTGTTTTATGTACGTTGTAAGCTGCCTGACTCCTCAGATTCTCCGGAGCAAGCTGCCAGTGCAGAAAGGGCCGTAATCCCAGAGCCGGACAGAGGAAGCAATGTGAGGGACCCACATCAAAGATCCAACTTGTTCTGCTTTCCTTTAACAGATCAGCAATACAATTGCTTTTGATCATTACGTTTCGGTGACAGATGTGGAGCTTGAAGTGGTAATAGCGGGGGATCTCCAGATGGCACCAGGAGACAGGCAACCTGACCTCAATGGGGCCAACATAACTCTCCCGGTATGTCCCCCGAAGAGTGTTTCGCTAACAAGATCAAAACCTGCTGGTGATCCTGGGCCCAAAAGATGCCTGGCTGTCCTCGAACAGAGCCGGGGCCTGGGGGAACTCTTTTCCTGGAGGCATCCACGCCCTGCGGGACCTTGTAGAGTTCCGCAGAGCATGCAAAACAGAGATGTTCCACCAGGCCTACGGTCGAGGACAGCAGCTTTTCCCCATCCCACCTGGCCCGTGACCCTGCCCCTTGGCGGAAGTGACCACATGCAGAACGCCATCCAAGACAGAAGGTTTGCTTCCACTGGTTGCATTGGAATTATGATTGATTGTCTGGTTTTAAATTAATGAGTTTATGCATTGCAATGTTTTAACTGAATTGTAGGGCTGCCAAGTGGGGGCGGGGGGTGGGTAAACCCCTGCTTTGGAGGCCCGATTTCCACCGCTACGGAATCGAGCCCCGGGGGAACTCCGTCCCTCCCCAATCCATAAGACTAATTTTCTACTTATGAATAAATACCTCCATTATCGTAGTAAACATTCTATAACTGTGATAAATTCATCATCATAACTGTCACCCCGGTTATGAGCTAATATGTATTAACAGTAAATGTGACTGAGAAGGATCCGTGAAACCTGGGTTCAGTTTAGGGTTGCCACGTCCAGCAGAAGACTGGGACGCAGGGAGGTGGGGGCTGGCTTCACATCGATGGCATGATGTCATTTCCGGGGTGAACCAGGAAGTGGCGTCAAACCATCGGCACAATGCCCCAGCATGCACTGGAAACTCTTATGATGATGCCAGAGTGTTGTGTTGACAGCGTGATGTCACTTCTGGGTGTGATGGTGATTTTTTCCCCTATTGAGTAGGAGCCGGAGTTGTGCGCTGCCATCTGGAGGTCTCTCACTATCGAAGGAGACCTGGTTGTCATGTCCCCCGGCCAGGGCTCTTTTTGTAGAAAAAGCCCAGCAGGAACTCATTAACATAATAGGCCACACCCAACAGCAGAAACTCATTAGCATATTAGGCCACACACCCCGACAGCACAGTTAATTAGCATATTAGGCCACACCCCATGTCTTCCCTTGACTAGCCCAGGTGCCCCACGGCTGCGGGATGCCTGGCAAGCCGGCCCTTAAATGCCTCCCCGATCCTTCCAGGGGCCCCCCGGCCCGTTCGCTTCAGAGTCGCTGGGGGGGGGTCGCTCTCCAGGCCTTCCCTCTGTAGCCAGGCACACAGAGGTTTTAGCTGTAGTGGGCGTGGCCAACTCTGAAGCCAGCCGGAACTTCGTTCCTGTACATTCCTGCCCCAAAATAGCCCTGCCTCCGGCCACTGGGTGGGAGGGCTGGGATGCCAGCTCTAGGTTGGGAAATTCTGGGATATATGAGGGTGGAGCCTGTGGAGGGAGCAGAGGCATCTCCACAGGGTATAATGCCATACAGTCTACTATACAAAGCAGCCATTTTCTCCAGGGGAACTGATCTCTGTAGTCTGGAGATTCCAGGAAATCTCAAGGCTCCACCTGGAGGCTGGCATCACTACCTGGCAGCCCTAGTTCAAATCCCTGCTTTTCCATGAAGCTCACTGTGCGACTGGGGCCAGTCTCTTTCAGACTAACCTACCTCGCTGGATTGTTGTGAGGATCAAATGGGGGGGGAGGATTTGCTGCCCTGAGTGGCCTGGAGGAAGGGTGGGCTCACTTTAGTTTCCCACAATCTTTAATTTGGTTCTCTGCCATTGTTCCTCAATATAATAACAAAAGAACCCCTAGAGGAAGTCCGCCCATGTTCAGAGACCTTCTGTCTCTTATACCTGGCCCTTCTTGAAGGCTGCTGTTAGGAAAAGCCCATTACCATATTTTTCAGAAGCCACAAAGAGGCAGCCTGAAAGCTGTTTAATTGCTAATGAGTCCTTTATTTATTAATTGGCAGTTATCCCCAGATTAACAGCCTCCCTGTGTTGACTGCAGGTGAGGAATATTTTAAAGCAGTTACACCGCTGCTGGCACAGCCAGAGAAAACGAACTGCTGTGCAGTTAATGGTAGGCCCATGAGAGAAAAAGGATCCACTCTGATTGTTGAAAGAATGAAAGAAGGAGGGAAACGACAGCTCAAAGAGAAAGTGTAGACACGAGGGGTGTGCATTCGGCATAAACGGAGCCGAAAAATACCCTACTGGTATTTTCCCATGAATTGTTTAAGCCGAATCCAGATCAGAGAATCTGATTGGCTGCTGGTACAGCTGAGCCTGAATAAAGCCGACCCCCCCCCACACACACACACACGCGCTTTTATTCGAGTATATTCAGATATACTGAATGGGCAGTGGGAGCTGAGAGCTCCACGCCACCTCGGCTGAGGCTGGTTCCTCTTGCAGCTCAGTTTAAACCAAGCTGCGGGAGAAGACAGCCCAGGATTGGATGGGGTGGCAGGAGGAGAAGTCCTCCCAGCCAGGTCTGTGTACAGTGGGGAGAGACCTTCCTGCCATATGCAGATCCTGGGGCCAGCTTCTCTGCGTTGCAGGAGAAGGCAAACCAGCCCCAGGGTTGGGCTGGCTTAAAAAAAATAATAAGTATTTTTCTTCTCAAGCCTATTGGACCTGAAAAAATCCAGGATTTCCAAAAGATTCTGGATCCAAATATTCGGATCTGGGATTTTTTGGAAATAGCATCCCCCCCCCGGGTCCAATAGACCCGAAATGGAAAATACCTGGGGGGGGGGGGGGGGGGCTGCACACCCCAAGAAGACAAAGTGGGGGTGGAAAAGATAGTCCTGGCCCACACAGGTAGCACAGTGGGTTGGTAGAATTGAGGTGGTAGAACGGATTGCACAATGTCACCTTGGGTTGCCAGCTCTAGGTTGGGAAATACCTGGAGATTTTGCAGGGTGGAGCCTGAAGAAGGCAGGGTTTGGGGAGGGGAGGGACTTCAGAATCAAGTTCAGTAGCACTTTAGAGACCAGCAGGATTTTGGGAGTATAAGCTTTCAAGAGTCAAAAGCTGCCTTATACTGAGTCAGGCTATCAGAGGCCCCTGCCACACGGCAGAAAAAAACACGGCCAAAGTGCGGCTTTTTAGAGCCGCGCCAAAAGAGACACGTGGCGGCGGGATCACACAGATTCCCTGAGCCGCTGTGCAGTTGCTCCCCGGCACGATCAGATGCCGGGGAGGAAGCCACCGACGGGAGATCGAGGCAGCTGGCTGCGCATGCGTGTGCATGCGCAGTTCGGCCAGAAGCCTCGAATGCTCCTGATGACGGACGAGCCGGAGATCCCACGGCCGCGCTTGCTGCGGCGTTTCAGGTAAGTCCTTCTCTTTACTTGTTTTTTTTTTTTTGCTCCGCAGCACTGGGCTGTAGGGACGGATCGGGGACGGGTGGGTGCCAATTCCCAGATGTTGCGGTGAGATCGCGCCTGTTTGCTGCGCCCCCGATCTGTCTCTATTCCGGCCCAAAACCTCCCATGTGACCGGGGCCAAAGTCAGTGTTGTTTACTCTAACTGGTAGTGCCTCTCCAGGGACGCAAGCAGAGTACTTTCACATCACCTGCCAGGTGATCCTTGTGACTGGAGAGGCCGGGCGTTGAACCTGAGACCTTCTGCATGCCAGGCAGACATACTGTCGCTGAGCCACAGCTCCTCCCTATGTCATTCCACATGTGCATGTAGACCAGGCATGGATTGTGAGCAATAGGTAACAGCCCAAAGCTTTTGCCGTGCTTTGGCATTTCAGGATGGAGTCAAGCAATCATATGGTTGAAAGTTCCTCCATGAAAAAAAGTAGTCTGTGCATAGAACAACAGCACGTTGGTGAGGCAACTTGGTGGAACCACTTTCTTCCTAACATACTAGGTCTTCATGTCCAGAGAGCTTGGTTCGTTTGGTTGGTGTTGTGCAGGGCTATTTTTAGGCAGGAACGCACAGGAACGGAGTTCCGGCTGGCTCCCAAGTTGGCCACGCCCAGCAGGAACTCATTAGCATAATAGGCCACACCCAACAGCAGAAACCCATTAGGATTGGCTTCATTAGGGGTGTGTGGCCTAACATGCAAAGGAGTTCCTGCTACAAAAAAAGCCCTGGGTTTTGACAACAAACAAGGTAAACAGAATAACAAGCAAAAGGTGGGTGTGGCTGGATAACCACACTTCTGGTAACATGGGGGTGCATCCTAATGTGCTAATGAGCTGTGCTGTCAGGGGTGTGGCCTAATATGCTAATGAGTTTCTGGTGTTGGGCTTCGCCTATTATGCTAATGAGTTCCTGCTGGGCTTTTTCAACAATACACTGTTGTGTATCGACCGCGGACTGCACGCGTGGTTGAGTTTGCATGCGGTCAAGCAAAATGGCAAAGCTTTGCTTGAAAGACAATAGCCGGCTAGGATCCTGGAACGGACCAATCTGCCACCCCGGATCCGGGAGTTGACCTATGGGTGTTGGTATACTGCAAATAGTCTATAATGGGTTGTTTGTGTGTGTTGGGTGTGATGTGTTTTGGGGATTTAAGCAGGACTCCGGTCCTGCTAGTCTGTGTTCTGTTCGTGCCTTATAATAAACCATGAGCTGATTTCACTATCTACGGCTTCGAACCCAGTATATTTCAGGTGGCATTCAAAGATGCAATCCCTCCCTCCTCTCTGATGTGGTACAGTCCGGTCTGAATCTGCCGACCGTGCAGCTGAATCCTCCTAAGCATCAACTGGCCCATAAACAACATCTGAGAGCCAACGTGCTGCAGTGGTTGAAGTGTCAGATTAGGAATGGAGAGACCCGGGTTCAAATCACCCACTCTGCCATGGGAGCTTTCTGGGTGACCTTGGGCCAGTCAGACACTCAGCCTCACTTACCTCGCAGGGTTGTTGTGAGGATAAAATGGAGGAGAGGAGAATGACGCAAGCCACCTTGGGTCTCCACTGGGGAGAAAGGCAGGATATAAAAATAAATAAATAAATAGATAAAAGGTACTCAGCCCCCATTTTAACAGCAACAGTAACACAGAAAACTGTAGCAAGTGGTATAGATTTTTTTTTGGGGGGGTATAAGCTTTCCAGAGTCTAAGGTCCCTTTATCTGATGAGGGAATCTGACTAAGGGTATCTGAACAAGAGGGCTTTGACTCTTGAAAGCTTAACCCCCCCCCAAAAAAAAGATGTGTTGGTCTACTAAGCTTGAATTGAAAAGAAAGATGAGACCCCTTCTTTCACACACACTAAATAATGCACGTTCAATCCATTTTCAATGCTCTTTACAACTGGGGTCCTTTCCGCCTTTGCCTGCTACTCCAGATTTTCTCAGTGTTCCAATCAAGGCAATTTAGGCCCGCGGCAAAACGGCATCCAAATAACCCGGGGCAACAGCAGGCTGAAACCAGGTTAACCACTGAAGGGAGGTAATGTAATGCAGAATGGGGGGGGGGGACAGAATTAAAAGAAGGTTAAACTCAATTTTAGCGCAGAATTTGGGGCCCGGGGAAACCCTGGTTTAAAAAGAAGGCTGAATTCGATTTTAGTGGAGAATCACTTGGAGGAGACTGCGGTGGACACAGATTAAAGGCAGAGTGTAGAAAGGGCCTGGATTTTACTGTGTGAAATGGCAACATCCATTTCAAACAGTCGCTGAAGTGGATTGAAACGGCAGTATTTAGCATGTGGGGAAACGCCCTCAATCCCCATAGCAATGAACGCGAGCCGCACTAAATCCCGTGAGAAATGGCGACCCCACGGAACCAGCCCGACACAGAAACAGGCATGGGGCCTCCGTCCTTCCCATTTCCATATGAACCTGATGAAAAGTTATTGGTCCACCCAAGTAAAATAAACGAGTGTGGTTGGCAGCTAATAAACAACTGGGAGAGCGGGCGGCAGCGGCCGATGCGTGGCAGTGGTAAATCGCTGACACGCTCGGCCATAAAAAGGGGGCAGCCACTAATAAATGTAAACTATTAGCATTGGGGGCCCTCAATAAATAAAGCCGCCCATCTTCAGGAGACGGACTGCCGAGTGCAGCAGCGCTCCTTCGCAGCTGCTCCGCTTCCAGCCTGCCTGGGAAGATGCAACTCAGCAGTTAACGGGAATTAATTAAAAGACGTCGCAAAGTGATCTATGCTAACAGCACGCGGGTGGCGCCTAAAGCCGGTGTCTCCGGCGATATCAGAAAGTGATGATTTCCCAAAAAAAAAAATAATGCAGACCCGGTCTTAATGATGCGAAGGCCTCCCTCCTTGGACTGCTGCGACTGGAGCATCAGTTCCTACTTCCCAAAGCAAGGCAGTGTGTCTCGATGTTGGGATAAGTATTTGACCCTATTCAGTCAGATGCTGCCGAAAGAAAGATGGCCCGGAGAGGGAAGGGAGTGGAATTAGAAACACAAGCGTGGGTTTCCTCCTTTCCAGGAGCTCAGCAGTGGTTTTAATTAAATACATCCCACATTTCCGTCCCAGAGAACACTGTTTCACTACTGCAAACAGACAGGGGTGCTCCAGTGCATGACAGCCCCCAGGGTGCTGAGAAATGGACTGGATTCACTTTTTTTATATTTCCCCCCCTTTTGGAACACCCATTAAGTGATTCACGTGCATGGTGGTCGCAGGCGGTTGACTTGCGGAGTGGAGCTCGGTGAGGTTCTTTCATCACCAGGGTGCAGCCGCTAGAAGGACTCATTAATAGATAATCAGGATCTGCTGATCACCTTTTCGGCCGGCTTCCAAAGCATCTGTTTCTGCAGCCCTGAGGTTTGATTCTGTTAGCAGCCAGCAGGAACAGATTTGTCTCATTTCCTTTCTTATTAACCTTCTTAAGCAGCTTCACCCACTGAAACAGGACACCATGTAGATGGAGGGGATTCACAGAAAGTGATCATTCTGGCTACAGAAGAAGGAGGAGGAGGAGGAGATTGGATTTATACCCCACCCTTCACTACCCGAAGGAGTCTCAGAGTGGCTTACAATCTCCTTTCCCCTCCCCTCCCCATAATGGATACCCTGCGAGGAAGGTGCGGCTGAGAGAGCTCTGTCTTGAGAGAACTGCTCTTGAGAGAACAGCTCTGAAAGAACGTGTGACTGACCCAAGGCCACACCAGCAGTTGCATGTGGAAGAGTGGGGAATGAAACCCGGTCCTCCCAGATTAGAGTCCACGCTCCTAACCACTACACCATATGTACATGTTAAGTTGGGGGGAGGGTGAGCTTTGGTGGTCAACAGGCCGTCTAGCAGCTGAAGACAAAAAATTTTTTAGGGAGGGGCTGTGGCTCAGTGGTGGAGCATCTACTTGGAATGCAGAAGGTCACGGGTTCAATCCCCAGCATCTCTCCAGTTAAAAGATCTGGCAAGTAGGTGATGTGGAAGACCTCTGCCTGAGACCCAGGAGAGCCGCTGCCAGTCTCAGTACACAATATTGACTCTGATGGACCAAGGGTCTGATTCAGTAAAAGGCAGTTTCATTGGATTTCTCATGTGATATGATTCAACCAATTTATGGTGACCCCAGCAAGGGTCTTCCAAGGCAAACGAGCTGCAGAAGTGGTCTGCCATTACCTTCCTCTGCAGAGTCTTCCTTAGTGGTCTCTCCCATCCAAGTACCAACCCTGCGTAGCTAGATGAGATCTAGCTAGACCACACCACCTTGCCTCCTAGCCAGTTTGGTGTAGTGGTTAAGTGTGCAGACTCTAATCTGGGAGAACCGGATTTGATTCCCCACTCCTCCACTTGCACCTGCAGATGTGACCTTGGGTCAGTCACAAGCTCTGGCACAGTTTTTCCTGAAAGAGCAGTATGTGTCAGAGTTCTCTCAGCCCCACCCACCTCACAGGGTGTCTGTTGTGGGGAGGGGAAGGGAAAGGAGTTTGTAAACTGCTCTGAGACTCCAAGTGAAGGGTGGGGTATAAATCCAATCTCCTCCTTTTCCTCCTCCTAGTCTGGAGCTTTTGGGGGGGGAATATTCAAGATATTTTTCATAGCTAGGAAACCTGTCTCACTGGAAGAAGCTCTGGTAACCCCTGCCCTATAAGGTCTTACCTTGTGCCCTCAATATCCTAGTAAAGGGAGAAATAAAAGAGGACTGGCAACCTGTTTCTCAGCAGGTTTAAATGAAGAACTAGTTAAGTATCTACCCACATTCCTAGGTGATTGAATTATTCAGTACGAGGGCCCAAGATTGCAGTGTAAATGTCTATAGTCCTCACAAAACCTCAAGGGCAGTGATACTCATTGGCTCTGGAGCCACATGTGGGTCTTTGACATGCCACCTGTGGCTCTTCCAAGCCCGGTCCCCTAATGCGGCACCTGCCCCATGTTTCAGGAAAATGGGTGGCACCCTTGCCCAGAGGGGCTTGTACTTGAGTAGGTAGCTTCCCCCTTGAAATGGCTGCCCCTGGAGAGACTGGAGGAAGTATAAGCTGTGCCTCCCTTAGCTGTGGGACCACAGATACTCTTCTTATGCACCTAGATTTACCTGTGCTTTTAAGGGGAGCCTTGCTATTGGCTATGTTCAGTGCAGAATTAGGATCCACAACACTATTGGGCCCAAGATTGCAAAGTTTGGCTTCCTTTTGGTGGATCTGGATTTTTTTTTTTTAAATAAAGGTAGGTGTGTAGAGTAGGATGGCACAGGCT
>NW_015171595.1:121576-122715 GCF_001447785.1 Gekko japonicus | reverse complement strand
AAATGTCGGGATAACCCCCCCCCCCACAAAACACTACTACTTACCTGAAAATCCGCAGCAGGGGCGGCCGTGTGATCGCCGGCGCGCCCGTCTTCGGCAGCATGCGAGGCCCCCGGCCAAATTGTGCAGGCGCACACATGCGCAGCGGGCTTGAGATCTGTGGCTTCCCCCCGGCATCTGATCATGCCGGGGAGCAACTGCACGGCGGCTCGGGGGATCTGTCTAATCCCGCTGCCGCGCTTCTCTTTTGATGCGGCTCAAAAAATGCCGCACTTCAGCTGCACCTTGTCCCCCAGTGTGACCAGGGCCTAAATTACCTAAGTGCTGGACCTGATTAATAAGAGGCCATTAGGTGCCTTGGTGTCTTTACCTGGACTGATGATTGATTCGTCAAGCATCTTAGATCAGATTACAGGTTCCTCCTCCTCAGGTGAACACATCAAAGATTCAGAAGAGCGAGAAGCTAGGCACCTTAAACCACCACAGAAGGAGACACCTGTTGTTGGAATGATATCCCACCCTCCCCGCGAGGGGGCGAGGGGCAGGTGACAACAGGAGAACTTACAGAACCATTAAAACAAATCATCACAGTAAATCGATTAAAACCATTTAAAAGATGGCAAAAATGCTACAGTAATTTATAAGGTTCCAGCAATGCTACTTAACGGCAGAACAAAGAGTCATGACAAACATGATAATAATAGCTCTTCACATGGGCAGATATTTATTTATTTAAATTATATCCCGCCTTGCCTGCACAATAGGGCAGTGTTCAGCAAAAGAGGCCACATGGTTGGGCACTCACCGCCGCAACCAAAGGCCTGGTGGAACAGCTCCATGTTACACGCCCTGCAAAACTGTAATAGGTCTCTCGGGATTTTGACCTCAAGTGGGAGTGTGTTCCACCAGGCGGGGGCAAGGGTGGAAAAGGCCCTAGCCCTGGTTGAGGCTAAGTGGACATCCTTTTAGACAGCAGGAACTCATTAGCATAATAGGCCACACCCAACAGCAGAAACTCATTAGCATATTAGGCCACACCCCTGACAGCACAACTCAGTGGCATATTAGGCCACACCCCTGTGTTACCAGAAGTGTGCTCATCCAGCCACACCCACCTTTTGCTTCTTATTCTGTTTACC
>NW_015171595.1:107984-121530 GCF_001447785.1 Gekko japonicus | reverse complement strand
CATCTCTTATGTTCTTATGTTCATTTTACAGGCCCTGCAAAACTGTAATAGGTCTCTTGGGACCCTGACCTCAAGTGGGAGCGTGTTCCACCAGGCGGGGGCAAGGGTGGAAAAGGCCCTAGCCCTGGTTGAGGCTAAGTGGACATCCTTTGAGATGGGGGTGTGCAGGAAGAGCCTGGAGAATCTGCCTGCTCACTGTGGGATACAGACCTGCCTTCTGACTCAGACTCGGATCTGAATTTTCCACCACGGAGCCTGCTGCTGTTAAGTCGCTCGCTTAACAAAGCAGTCGGAGAGTGATTCAGCAAGAACACAACTTCATTCTTCAACTCGAACACAGCTCCAACACGGATCAACATCTGATAGCCAGAACAACTTTTACATTGCAGCTGTCCTGCTTTTAAACATTCCCGGCTAATATAGCCACGCCCACTGTACAAATATCAACCTATGAGGTTGCCGAGATAAGGTCCAATCACATTCGTTCCCGCTCAGGGAGCTTGCTTGAACTGATTGGCTTGTTACTTCCTGGGCTAGCGATTCTATTGGATGTATTTGGATCCTAGCCCAGGACGAAGCTCAACATTACATTTCAATGAGATGTTTCACACATTGCATTCAAGGCAGCTTTGAATACATTACAAAGACCAGAGGTCTCTCCCTAACTGACCCTTCAAACCTTTCCAGGGTTTCCAGGCCAGATCGACCTGGCAGTGGGGGAGGGACTTTCCAGAAATGGGGGGGGGGAGTGTGCAATGTGCACGTGGTGTAACAACATCACATGGAAGTGACATCATCACATTGGTGACATCATGTGGTAACAATATGGTATTTTGGCAAAACTCTATGGTCGTTATGTCACTTTGGGGGTAGAATTCCCCTCCGTCGGCCAGCTGGCCAGCGGTGGGGAAAGGGCCCCCAAATTAGGGGATCCCCCACCCCCAACTGGGGAATGGAACTCCTTGGCCTTTCACATCCCTCCAACCTTGCCACATTTCTCACCACCATAACCAAGCACAACCAGGGGTCGTTTCATAGAAAAAGAGCTAGGGGAACTCATTAGCATAACTCATTAGCATATGCCACACCCCCTGACATCACCGGAAGTGTGTCAGAGATCCGGGAAATTACAGGCCAGTCAGTCTGACGTCGATACCGGGTAAATTGGTGGAAACCATTATTAAGGAAAGAATTAGTAGGCACATAGATGAACAAAACCTATTGAGGCAGACTCAGCACGGTTTCTGTAAGGGAAGATCTTGTCTCACTAACCTGTTAGTGTTCTTTGAGGGGGTGAACAAACATGTGGACAAGGGGGATCCAATAGATATTATTTACCTTGACTTCCAGAAAGCTTTTGATAAAGTTCCTCATCAAAGGCTCCTAAGTAAGCTCAAAAATCATGGGATAGAAGGACAAGTCCTTTTATGGATCAAAAACTGGCTAGTTCATAGAAAACAGAGAGTGAGTGTAGGTGGGCAATTTTCTCAGTGGAGGGTGGTAAGCAGTGGGGTACCGCAGGGATCAGTACTTGGTCCACTGCTTTTTAACTTGTTCATTAATGATTTGGAGATGGGAGTAAGCAGTGAAGTGGCTAAATTTGCGGATGATACAAAGTTGTTCAGGGTGGTGAAAACCAGTGAGGATTGTGAGGCACTCCAAGGGGATCTGTCAAGGATGGGCGAGTGGGCGTCAACATGGCAAATGGGGTTCAATGTGGCCAAGTGCAAGGTGATGCACATTGGAGCCAAAAATCCTAAATATAAATACACATTGATGGGGTCTGAACTGGCAGAGACTGAGCAAGAGAGAGATCTTGGAGTTGTAGTGGATAACTCACTGAAAATGTCGAGACAGTGTGTGACTGCAATAAAGAAGGCCAATGCTATGCTGGGGATTATTAGGAAGGGTATTGAAAACAGATCAGCCAATATAATAATGCCCCTATATAAATCAATGGTGAGACCTCATTTGGAATACTGTGTGCAGTTCTGGTCACCACACCTTAAAAAGGATATTATAGCTTTGGAAAAAGTGCAGAAAAGGGCAACTCGAATGATAAAAGGGTTGGAACACTTTCCCTATGAGGAAAGGTTAAAGCGCTTAGGGCTCTTTAGCTTGGAGAAAAGACGACTGAGGGGTGACATGATCGAGGTTTATAAGATTATGCATGGGAAAGAGCAGGTAGAGAAAGAGGTACTTTTCTCCCTTTCTCACAATACAAGAACTCGTGGGCACTCCATGAAACTGCAGAGCGGTCGGGTTAGAATGGATAAAAGGAAGTACTTCTTCACCCAAAGAGTGATTAACACTTGGAATTCACTGCCACAGGAAGTGGTGGGTGCTACAAGCATGGATGGCTTCAAAAGGGAATTAGATAAGCATATGGAGCAGAGGTCCATCAGTGGCTATTAGCCACAAGGTATAGCTAGGGGCTCTGGGGCAAGTGATGCTCTGTCTTCTTGTGCTTAGGGGGGGGTCAACAGTGGGAGGGCTTCTAATGTCCTGGCCCCACTGCTGGACCTCCTGATGGCACTGGTATTTCTGGCCACTGTGTGACACAGAGTGTTGGACTGGATGGGCCTTTGGCCTGATCCAACATTGGCGTCTCTTATGTTCTTATGTTCTTATGTCAGATCTGACCCTCGTAACAAATGAGTTTGACACCTCCAATTTAAGGCCTCAGTTCACCGTCAGTCTTTCCTGGAACAATCTGTATGCCATACTCCTGTTGGCTCTACCAAGGAAGACTCTGAAGAGGAAGGCAATGGCAAACCACTGCTGCTTCTCACTTGCCGTGAAAGCCCCTTACTGGGGTAGGGTTACCATACGTTGGCTATGGCTTGATGGCACTTTAAACACAGAGAGGTGTGCCTGCTTACTCTGTTCATTAATCCCATCGCTTGCTGTGCTCATAATATTTAATGGTAGTTTGAATACTGAATGACCGGTTCTGTCTCCTGCCAAAAGAGTTGCAGCAACGCTGGATCAAGTAACAACAAGAGCAATCATCCCTTTTTGTGAACTGTAGCTAAAATTAGATTTATAACACAGTGCGTATCCTGCACTTTTCCCCAATGGGGACCTCCAGCAGCTTGCATTGTTCTCCTCTCCTGCATTTTATCCTCAAAATAATCCTGTGAGGTAGGTCTGACCGAGACTGTATGAATGGCCCAAGGTTCCAGAAACTCAGTGCCAGAGTGGAGATTTGAACCTGGATATTCTTGATCCTAGACCGACATTCTAACCACTGCACCACAATGACTTTGATAGCTCAGGAAAATTCTTAAAACCCTTTTATTTTGTAAAGGATATTGCCCACCCTTTCTGTCTGTGCTGCCTTTCTTTGCAATATAGGCACAAAATGGCTCCCATCATTTCCTGGTCCTCCATTTTGTCCTCGGAACAACAACCCTGTGAGATATGATCGTCTGAGAGTGCCCGCAATCACCCAACAAGCTTCCATGGCAGAGTGGAGATCAGTGTTCCCTCTAAGCTGAGTTAGTGTGAGCTAGCTCACAGTTTTTTAGCCCCCAGCTCACACATTTTTGTCTTCGCTCAGGGATGGCTCCAGGGCAAACTAGCCAAATTGTTCGCTCACAACTTTAATGCCAGGAGCTCACAAAGTAGAATTTTTGCTCACAGGACTCTACGGCTTAGAAGGAGCATTGGTGGAGATCCTAGTCAGACACTTTAACTTCTACGCCAGGCTCTGATAAGGTTAGGGAAGTTGTTAAACCCTCTTTGTTTTGTAACGCAGGGGATATTTCCCATCCTTCCTGTCTGTGCTGCCTGTACCTTCCTGGCTTCTCATGAGTAAACGTTTGCTTTTGCAAAGAGGGATGTTGTGAGCTAATCTGTGCCAGGATGATCTGATTCTCTTCAAGGTTGAAACTGCAACTATGAAGCCGGTGACCAATTTTGAGACTCATTGGCTGCAATCGTACAAGTTGTTTGATCCCATGTCATTGCTTCTTGCTACCAGATTTAACGTGTGAGTCCAGACAGCAACATCTGTCTCCCATTCCCCATTCCCCAGTTGTTGGACCCCTGTCTGCACCCCAACTGTCCAGACACGGGAGAAAGTCCAGTATTTCCAGATCAAATTATTTTCACCATGCATTTTCCCCCACACCATTCCCTCCCACAGTTAGCAATATGTGCATAACTGCATATTCGCCCCTGGTAAATAAGCAGTTTTGCACATGCACAAAGTAGACTTTTTTAAAAAAAAATAAGCTGCCCGCCCGCTCCGTGGTGACCGTGCAGCAGTAGTTTGATTGGTTGACCACAGGATGAGGTGAGATTAGAGTGGCATGCCTGGTCAAAAGTTCCAGAGAAATTAGAGGCATGGCCAGACTGTGCCAAGCCTGTTGGCAGCCATTGCTTTATTTTCCGGTGTGTTATGCCTGCTGTAGACAGATGACCTTTGTGCTGTGTATGACATGTAATGTCATGAATGTCTTGAGCTTGAGTCTGACAAGGTATTGTAAACCAACCTATCAGAACAAAGGAAGTTCTGGAGGGAAGCAAAATGATTGGTCTTTATGTACTGCATTTGATTGGACCTTCGCTGACATGTGGGTGTGGCTTGTCAAGCCCGGACTGTTTAAAAAGGAGCCTGTTGCTCCATAGTTTGTCTCTTTCTGGTTCTTCTGACTTCGTGTTCAATAAAGCTGTTATCACTGTTCACCTGCTGCCTCGAGTCTCATATCTAACACTTCGGAAATAGCATGGGGCAGGGAAGGGGTTCTGGTGATCATCCAGGCCAGAATGGTCCAGTTCCCTTCATTTTTGGCAGTCCAAGTCCCAACATCATCCTGAAGCTGCTGGCTAAGTTTGAGAGTCCTGGCTTCATTTTCTGATGAGTTGTGCCTGCCACAAACAGACAACCTGATGTTTTATTAGTAATCACATGGGAGTGGAAGGGTTTCTTGAGATAATGTGGGCCAGATGGTTCCAATTCATTTCATTTTTTGGCTACCACCATCATCCTGAAGCTGCTGGCCATGCCTGAGTCTCCTAGCTTCATTTTCTGATGAGTTATGCCTGCCACAGATCGATGGCTTGATGGACAGACAAATGGATGGATGAACCCTTTCATTCTTATAGAATGCTTACTTTGGCTGTGGCCAGACGTGCCATTTGGCACGGAGGGGAAGCACTCCTATTACCTCTGGTGGAATTTGACTCACAGTTGCGCGATCACACATCCTTTTGTGCTGCAGACTCAGCCCATCACTGTGTGATCAGATGCCCCATTTGTGTGAGTGGGTTCTTTTTTTTGCCTTTTGTTTCCCATGCACAAAAAAGAGGAATTGAACCTTTATGCGGAGGGTTCCCCATGGAGTATGCGGTTATGCACATACTGCTAAGCGAGGGGGGGGGAACGGCACCGAGTTGGGATGGACTGTGCAGACCATTCCAACAGCTTGTTCAGACTAGGGAAACTCCGTCCATGGTCCATTGACAAGTGTTAGAATATGCAAGGCCCCTGCCACACGTGGGGAAAAAGAACGACCGAAGTGCGGCTTTTAAAAGCCGCACCAAAAGAGACAACCGGCGGCGGGATCAGATAGATCCCCTGAGCTGCCGCGCATTTGCTCCCTAGCACGATCAGATGCCGGGGGGAAGCCACTGCAGGGAGAGCGAGGCAGCCGAACTGCGCATGTGTGCGCGTGCGCAGTTCAGCCGGGAGCCTCGATTGCTCCTGCAGACGGGCATGCCGGCGATCTCATGGCCGCACTTGCTGCGCTGTTCCAGGTTGGTGCTACCTTTTACTTGTCTTTCTTTTTCTTGTTTTTTTTTTTTTTTTTTTGCAGCGGGTTTTAGGCCGGAAGGGACGCATCGGGGACGGGTGCACGCCGATTTCCAGATGTTGCGGTGTGCTCGCGCCCGTTTGCTATGCCCCCAATCCGTCCCTCTTCCGGCCCCAAACCTCCCGTGTGACCGGGGCCCAAGAGTAGCTGATTGAGTCTCCCACAGATTCCTCGCTGGATGCCCATGTTTCCCCCCCCCCCTGCATGAAAATGATCTCTGAATTGGGTCTGAGTTGGGCACAGACAGGGGAAATGAATGTAAGGAGTCTAAGTCTCACCTCCTCACACCACTAATTAGGATCTGTCCTTTTCAGGCAAGATGATGAAGAAGAAGAGATTGGATTTATACCCCACCCTTCACTACCCTTAGGAGTCTCAGAGCGGCTTACAAACTCCTTTCCCTTCCTTTCCCCACAACAGACCCCCTGTGAGGTAGGCGGGGCTGAGAAAGCTCTGACAGAAACTGCTCTTTTTCAAGAACAGCTGTGCCAGAACTATGGCTTGCCCAAGGTCATCCAGCAGGTGCAAGCGGAGGAGTGGGGAATCAAACCGGGTTCTCCCAGATTAGAGTCCGCGCACTTAACCACTACACCAAACATGTGTCAGTGAAGCTGGAACACCTTCTGTTTTTCCCTCTGAGAAGGACTTTGCACAATTTGAATCCCCAACCTTCTGGTTGATTTCCTGGAAAGAATCCATCCGAAGTGACAGAAGTTCCCAGTTTTGCATTATCCGAGCCTGAAATTCCTCTTTCCGCTACATTTCTGCCAGTGCTTGGGAGAGCTAATTAGGAAGGAGCTATAAAAACCCATTTGCGGAGCTTGGCTGAAGGAGTGAAGCAGTAACTTATAGCCGGGCTGCAGGGAGCGGAGCTCGAAGAGCCAACGAACCTGTCCTTCCCAAAGCGCTGGCGGAAAGACAGAGGAGCTGCCAAAGGCACTAGATGAGCTATGCTGGGAGGACACGGGAGGCTGAACGGGACGCCTGTCATTTCACCCAGAGGCCCCACTACCGAGTGAGAAGCCTCCTCACGAAACACCACAGTCTGGTTTGGATCCACTGACATTCCAAAGCCCTTAAAAAGCTATTGGATGCCTTGTGAAGAGCGTGGAAGCTGAGCACTCTATCCAGGCAGCGCTGGAGGGCCGGCCTCTTTGCCATCCCGTTACGATAGCCAAAGGGCATGCTTGCACAGGGGACAAGCAACTAACGTGATGATTTGCTGCCATGGAGGCACAGCAGAAAGGTGACGCTGGCAGGTGCAGGAAGCCATTGGGCCCCACTGCATTTGGAGAGGTATCAGCTCTTCGGTGGGAGGACGTGTGCTGAAGACCTCCTCTTTGGCTGGAAAAAGCACCGAGGAGGGCAACCACGATGATTAGGGGATTGGAGCACCTTCCCTATGAGGAAAGGCCTAAGAGTCTGGGACTTCTCAGGTTAGACTGGGGGGGGGGCGTGATAGAGGTTTATAGAATTATGCATGGGGAGGAGAAAGTTGACAAAGAGAACTTTTTCTCCCTCTCCCAAAATAGTGGAACTCAGGGGCATCCAATGAAGCTGACGGGCAGTAGGTTCAGGATGGACAAAGGGAAATACTACTTTGCACAGACTAGAGAGAGATTAAAATGTGGATTTAGCCGCCAGAGGATGTAGTGAGGGCCGCCACAGGAATAAAAAGCCTTAAAAGGGCATTAGACAGATTCGTGGAGGATTAGTCTATCAATGGCTACTAGCCGTGGTGACTGAGGGGAACCTCCACATTCAGACACTCTGAATCCCAGAACCAGGAGGCAACGTCGGGGAAAGGCCTCAGCCTCTATGCCCTGTTGTTGGCCGCTCAGGGGAACTGGTTGGCCACTGTGTGAGACAGGATGCTGGATTAGATGTACATTGGTTTGACCCAGCAGAGCTCTTCTTACGTTCTTATCTTCCACGTCTGATATTTTGCAGGAAATCGTCTGGACTAGGGCTATGCTGAATTGTTTTTGGATTTGAGCTCGTGGGGAGGAGGCAGAAAAATATGAATAGATTTCAGTTGGTTTGAAATTTCTCTAGAAATCATTTTTTTAAAAAAAAAAAAAATTCTGCTTGGCAGCCCAACAAGAAGTGAAAACAACCCCCCAAATAGGCAGATGTTATCAAATTTATGTAACTCATTCCTCCTTTAAAGGGCTGGGCGAGGCGGTCATAGAGTTGGTTATGCCCCCTTTCCAAACCTGAACCAACTGCTTAAAGAAATAAAGCTGTTCTTGAGAGGCAAGGAGAAACAGGGGTACAGAGCTAAGAGTTTTGAGTAAAACACCATTATCTAGAAACGCCCAACATCAGATAGAGCTGGGTGTCATCCGCATATTGGTGACAACCCAGCCCATGCCTCCGGGCAATCTGGGCAAGGTGGCGCATATAGATGTTAAATAGCATCGGGGAGAGCACGGCCCCTTGGGGCACACCACACACTAGTGGGTGCCTTTGGGACTGCTGCTCCCCAATAGCCACCCTTTGTCCCCGACCTTGGAGAAAGGAGACAAGCCATTGCAAGGCGAGCCCCTGAATTCCCATGTCGGCGAGGCGGTGGGCAAGCAGGTGATGGTGGACCATGTCGAACGCCGCCGACAGGTCTAGCAACAGCAGCACTGCCGTCCCGCCCCGATCCAGATGCCTCCGGAGGTCATCCGTGAGAGCGACCAGTGCTGTCTCCGTCCCATGGCCAGGGCGAAAACCGGACTGGAAAGGATCTAGCATGGAAGCGTCATCCAGAAAGCTCTGCAATATATCGAGCAGTCCCAAATCTAGGGTAAGAGAAGAAGTAAATATTATTATTTGGGCTCTATCACACACACTAGGAAGGACTGGATGCCTGATAAGGTTGCCAGGTCTGGGTTGGAAAATACCTGGAGACTTTGGAGGTGGATCCAGGAGAGGGCGGGGTTTGGGGAGGGGAGGGGCCTCAGCATGGTACAGTGCCACAGAGTCCACCCTTCAAAAGCAGCCATTTTCCCCAGGGGAGCTGATCTCTGTCGGCTGGAGATCAGCTGTAAAAGTGGGAGATCCCCAGGCCCCGCCTGGAGGCTGGCAACCCTAATGTCTGATGAGGCCTTTACAGGCAACTTTCCCTCACAGCAGCAGAAAGCCCTGTGGAAAAAAGGCCACACATCAGAAGACTGCCGCTCTCCTGCCAACTGTCCTCCTCTCAGCTCCACAGGCCGTCTTCCTGGGTCTTCTTCCACAGAAATCCTCCACTTCCTCAGGGGACAAAAAACACCCCAGCTCTCTCTTCAACGATTCGTTTTTTCTAACTGCCCTCAGGAAGAGACAGGAGAAATGCTGTAGTGGAAATCAGCACAATGTCACTTCTGATTCAAACCCAGAAGTGATGTCTCCATGTTTGGTGTCGTGGTTAAGTGCGCGGACTCTAATCTGGGAGAACTGGGTTTGATTCCCCACTCCTCCACTTGCACCTGGCTGGATGACCTTGGGCAATCTGACCCAGTAATGCTACTCTTATGTGAGCCAGTTTGGTGTAGTGGTTAAGTGTGCGGCCTCTAATCTGGGAGAACCGGGTTTGATTCCCCACTCCTCCGCTTGCACCTGCTGGATGACCTTGGGCAAGCCATAGTTCTGCCACCGCTGTTCTTGAAAAAGAGCAGTTTCTGTCAAGAGCTCTCTCGGCTCCACCTACCTCACAGGGTGTCTGTTGTGGGGAGGGGAAAGGAAAGGAGTTTGTAAGCCGCTCTGAGACCCCTTCGGGTAGTGAAGGGCGGGGTGTAAATCCAAGTTCCTCCTCTCTAGTCAGGGTTGCCAGCCTCCAGGTGGTAGCTGGAGATCTCTTGGGGTTACAACTGATCTCTGGACTATAGAGACCAGTTTGCCTGGGGAGATTGGCCTCTTTGGAAGGTGGACTCTGTGGCATTACACCTCATCAATGTATGTCCCCCTCCTCAAACCCCACCCTCCTCAGGCGGCACCCCCAAAATCTCCAGGTATTTTCCAACCTAGAGCCGGGAAAACTACTCTTTAGGATTTCCTGAACTTCTGTGTTTTAGCACCGTGGTGACATCATTTCTGGGTTTACTCCAGAAGTGCTATTACACTGGTCTGCAACAGCTTCCCCTCCCCCCCATTTCCTCCGGAGCAGGCAAGATGGTGGGAGGGTGGGAGACTTTATAAGTGTACATCAGCCCCTCCCAACCTGGAAAACTGCCAGCACAAGCATTCAGTGTCATATATATATTTATCTATATCTGAGAACTGAGCGCTTTATGCATTGCAAGATTGGGTACTTTGTCAGAAATATGTTCGATAGAGTCTTCCTGATTCTAGCTAAACAATAACAGAATGTTCTAGTAGAACTTTTGAGCAAAACGGATGAAAACCAAGAGCCAAACTTGACACAATGTAGGAGAATCCTGATTAGGGATCTTCTTTGAGTTTTTTTTTTTTGGGGGGGGAATTATCCAGTATGGTGTAGTGGCTAAGAGTGGCAGACTCTAATCTGCGGAACCGGGTTTGGTCCCTCACTCCTCCACATGAAGCCCACTGGGTGACCTGGGGCCAGTCAGAGTTCTCTCAGAGCTCTCTCAGCCCTACCTACCTCACAGGGTGTCTGTTGTGCCAGTTTGGTATAGTGGTTAAGTGCGCGGACTCTAATCTGGGAGAACCGGGTTTGATTCCCTGCTCTTCCACTTGCAGCTGCTGGATGACCTTGGGCGAGCCATAGTTCTGTCAGAGCCTTTCTCGAAAGAGCAGTCCTCGAAAGAGCTCTCTCAGCCCTACCTACCTCACAGAGTGTCTGTTGTGGGGAGGGGAAGGGAAAGGAGTTTGTAAACCGCTCTGAGACTCCAAGTGAAGGGTGGGGTATATATCCAATCTCTTCTTCTCTTCTTCTTCCTCTTCAGAGTGGACCAAAACTACTCCTTTTCCATTCTGAGGCCTGAGGAGATTCCCATCGAGGTGCCCAACAAGACAGCAGCGGACGGCATCCCCCAGGGGGTATAGGCGGGATATGACAATGTATAAAATGGCATCCAAATGTAGTTTAAAGTTGTGCATAAAGAGCTACATGACAATGTATAAAATGGCATCCAAATGTACGTAGTTTAAAGTTGTGCATAAAGAGCTACGCAGCTTTCATACAGAATACAAGCTGTACACAACACAAAGGACATGGTTGTCAAAACCTAGAAATGAATATAACAAGAAATGAAGGCAAGGGGAACACTTGGCACATCCCTAATCCGGGGATGTTAATTTGTCATTCCTGATCTAAAGTATTGTCCCCACTTCGTTCCCACTCTATTTGTGATTAAGGCTTGATTTTGAATGTGATGCTTTCATAACAAAAGCCCTCTCCTACAGGATTTCACACTCGCTGGGCTGCAAGGCGGGGCTGTGGTTCAGTGGCAGAGCATCTGCTTGGCATACAGAAGGTCCCAGGTTCAATCCCCAGCATCTCCAGTTAAAAGGACCTAGTAGGAGGTGATATGCAAGACCTCCTCTTGAGACCTGGGAGAGCTGCTGCCAGTCAAAAGAGGCAATAGTGACCAATGCTCCCTCTAAGCTGCAGAGTCTTGTGAGCAAAACTTCTGCTTTGCGAGCCACTGGCATTAAAGCTGTAGGTGAGCATTTTGGCGACTGCATAAATTAGTTTGCTCTGGAGCCATCCCTTCCTGAGCTGAGACAAAAATCTGTGAGCTGGAGGCTAAAAAAACTGTGAGCTAGCTCACACTAACTCAGCTTAGAGGGAACACTGATTAGTGACTTTGATGGACCAGTGGTCTGATTTAGTATACGGCAGCTTCGTATGTTGCATGGGTAATCCAACAGGCCATTGGGGAAGAAAGAGGTTAGAGAATAAGTGTTTTTGATAGGTGTAGGGGATTTTGGGGTGGGTTGTGTGGACCTGCAGCTAACTTACAGTGACCTCATAGGATTTTGAAGGCAAGAGATGTTCAGAGGTGGTTTGCCACTGCCTGCCCTGTATAGTGACCCCGGTATTCCCTGGTGGTCTCCCCTTCAAATACAACCATGTCTGACCCTGCTTAGCTTCTGAGATCTGATGAGATCGGGCTAGCCTGGGCTATACAGGTCAGGGCAAGTGTAGTCTTAAATCCTTGCATATCTGCTGATTTTCACCCAGGGTGAACCCTGCTGTCAGGTCGAGTTCTGGTGCAAACCTGTGCCTCTTTCTTTCCTGACACAGTGCAGGGTGATTGACAAGTGTCTATGCATCTCTGAAATGAGGAACGCAGATTGTCAGATTGATTGCAGCGTTGTCAGAGTGGAAGGTTGTCGAGGCCAAGAAGCACCTTCCGGGAAAGTTTCCATCGCAGTACCTAGAAGAGTCCAGATCTATACCAGCATTTGTGACTAAGCCAGCTGTATCTTAAAGAAGGGAACACTGACCTGACATGTATATTAAAATCCTTCTCAGTGTCTGAACATAAAGGAGTCCCACTGGATAGGACCAATGGTGTAGACCTCCAAGAGGGCTTGGAGGTTGATCTCCCTTTTGTTACCCCCCCCCCCCGACTGGTATACAGAAAGTTACTGCCTCTGAACACTGAACTTCTATTTAGCCAGCAAGGTTTATAGCTATTGATAGATTATTTTTGTTTCTGTCCTGGATTTAAGAACAGAAGAGAAGCCATGTTGGATCAGGCCAATGGCCCTTCCAGTCCAACACTGTGTCACCCAGTGGCCAAAACCCAGGTGCCATCAGGAGGTCCACCGGTGGGGCCAGAACTCCAGAAGCCCTTCCACTGTTGCCCCCCAAGCACTAAGAATACAGTGAATAATTTGCCCCAGACAGAGTGTTCCATCTATACAATGCGGCTAGTAGCCTCTGATAGACCTCTGCTCCGTATGTTTATTCAATCCCCTCTGGAATCTGTCTATGCTTGTAGCTGCCAATGCTCCCTCTAAGCTGTGGAGTCTTGTGAGCAAAAATTCTACTTTGCGAGCCGCTGGCATTAAAGTTGTGAGCAAGGAATTCGGCTACTGTACAAATTAATCTGCTCTGGGGCCATCCTTCCAGAGCTAAGACAAAAATCTTTGAGCTGGAGGCTAAAAAACTGTGAGCTAGCTCACACTAACTCAGCTTAAAGGGAACACTGGCTGCCACCACTTCCTGATGTCTTCTAAAGTAATCAAAGGTTGTGGCTAGTGCCGTACCCTGTGACAGTCACTTCCACACGTCAATTGCCAGTTAATTGTGACTCTGGTCTGTACACATGAACACACATGTACCTGCTTTGTATGGCATCAGAGGATCAGGTAGCAGGAGATACAAAATACCTCTACCAGAGACCCACTAACAGTATGAGTAGACAATACTGGCCTTGATGGACCAATGGTCTGATTTAGCACAGAGCAGCTTCATGTGTCAAAGTCCCAGGTTCAATCCCCAACATCTCACGTTTAACAAAGGATCAGGTAGTAGGTTAATGCCAAAGTCCTCTACTCTGAGACCCTGGAGAGCCTCTGGCAATCAGAGTAGACAATAATGACCTTCACAGACCAATGGTCTGACTCCATATTAGGCAGCTTCATGAGTAGGTTTCACAATGAGGTAGGGCTGAAGCTCAATGGTAGATCATCCGCCTGGCATGCAGAAGGCCCCAGGTTCAATCTTTGGCACCTCCGCTTAAAAAGACCAGGTGGGAGGTGATCAGGGCTCCTTTTGTAGAAAAAGCCCAGCAGGAACTCATTAGCATAATAGGCCACACCCA
>NW_015171595.1:105478-107962 GCF_001447785.1 Gekko japonicus | reverse complement strand
TGACCTTGATGGACCAATGGTCTGATTTAGCACAGAGCAGCTTCATGTGTCAAAGTCCCAGGTTCAATCCCCAACATCTCACGTTTAACAAAGGATCAGGTAGTAGGTTAATGCCAAAGTCCTCTACTCTGAGACCCTGGAGAGCCTCTGGCAATCAGAGTAGACAATAATGACCTTCACAGACCAATGGTCTGACTCCATATTAGGCAGCTTCATGAGTAGGTTTCACAATGAGGTAGGGCTGAAGCTCAATGGTAGATCATCCACCTGGCATGCAGAAGGCCCCAGGTTCAATCTTTGGCATCTCCACTTAAAAGGACCAGGTGGGAGGTGATGAGAAAGACTGATACCTGGACTGTGGCTACCAGTCAGAGTAGATAATACTGACCCTGATGGAAGAGTGGCCTGACTCAGTATAAGGCATGTTCATGAGAAGAGACTTATGTTACCTCTTTATCAGTTATATGACCTGGATAGCCCAGGATAGCCGGATTCCGTCAGATCTTGGAAGCTAAACAAGGTCGACCTTGGCTAGTATTTGGATGGGCGACCTCCAAGGAAAAACAGGAGCGCGACACAGAGGCAGGCAACGGCAAACCACCTCTGAGACTTCTCTTGCCTCAAAAATAAGTCTAGCTCACCACCTAGTGGTGCATAATGATAAAAGAGCTAGAACTTCTGGCTGCCAGACAATCTTAGGATCTCCCACACACTGCCATACAATGATGATGATGATCATATCGATCATATAGGAAAAGGGATTTCAGAAGGTACAAGGCAGCTTCATGTGTTCAGTGCTGAAGGACCTCTTAGTTCTCATGGCCTGGTACTGAGATTTATTCGATGTTGATGGAGTTTGAAAGTAAAGTTTTAGTACCAAAAATGAATGGGAGCAGGAGTTATTGGTGGAATGTTCGGTGTCGTCCCACTGGGAATACGTTTCTAAAATACCACATGGGATGTTATCAGACATGGCTCTAAGAAAAACTTTTAAAACTGTTTTATAGGAGGTTTTATGCATCTAGGAAATTGCAAAGGGTATTTGGGACCAAGGACAATCCATGTTGGCATTGTAGAGAGGCTTCTTTTGTCACGGCAATGCACAGGGATATAAATTCACTGGCGGAACATACCCCAGCTTATAATAATATCCATTTTAGGCTATCAGATTCTTTTAAATCAGTTATTATATCTTCATGGATATGTGCGAGCCGCTGTCAAGACAAACCACATGCTTTTGGTGATTAATACATGGATGCCAGCAAAGGTCTTGGTCGCCTATTTTTTGGAAGAAAGATTGCTTATCCTCAGCACAGGCGTGGAAACTAAAAGACATGGTGTGTTGTGCAGATGAATAAGCTGACTGAGTATCCTTTTTTTCCTTTTCCTGGAATAGGAAGGTCAATGCTAGTGCTTTAGTGGAGATGCAATGACACTCCTTTATTGGAGCAGAAACGGCAGTCTTATGGATTCTCTGGGCGTCGCCTTTTGCTCTTATATGGTACCCCCATAGGTGGAGTTGCCAACCTCCAGGTGGTGGCTAGAAAATTCCTAGGATTACAACTGATCTCCAGGCGACAGAGATCAGTTCACCTGGAGAGAACGGCTGCTTTGGAAGGTGGACTGTATAGCATTATACCCCATTGAAGTCCCTCCCCTCCTCAAGCCCCACCCTCATCAGGCTCCACCTCCAAAATCTCCAGGTGTTTTCCAACCTGGAGCTGGCAACTCTACTCAATGAGTGTTCTGTCCCTTGTGGTGAGTTTGAGAAGTGCAGCACCAGGCTTGAATTAGTAGTTTAAAGTAAAATCCTGGTGGACACCACCGTTTCTATTGTGTAGTGGGTTTGGATGGATGGAGGACAAAGACTGGCATAGTGCACAGCATGCTTTATTGGTGCACAACAAGAGATGCCACTAATGGCTGGCAGGCCAACTATATACACTCTTGGGGACACACCCCTGAGCCCCGTTGGTGGGTTTGAATCTCCCACCATGGTGCTCATTGGCTCCCCAGTGGAGGGACTAGGAGCCTAGTCCCTATTGTTCTCCCAGAGTCAAGCTCTGGGATACTCGCTGGCCCCGGTGGCGGTCAGCGGACACAAATGTTTTCCTTGCCATGGCAGCCTGCTGGGATTTTGAATAATACGGCAAGGCATTGCTTAAGCATTTATACCAGGCGATGTCGGGCATTACGAAGAAGAAGGAGGAGGAGTAGGGGGAGGAGATTGGATTTATACCCTGCCCTTCACTGCCCAAAGGAGTCTCAGAGTGGCTTACAAACTCCTTTCCTTCCCCCTCCCCACAACAGACACCCTGTGAGGTAGGCGGGGCTGAGAGAGCTCTTGACAGAAACTGCTCTTTTTGCCGCACACTTAACCACTGCAGCAAACTGGCTCACATAAGAGTATCATTACTGGGTCAGATTGATGGTCCATTTAGTCCAGCATTCTATTGCCAACAAGGGTCACTGAGATGCCACAGG
>NW_015171595.1:80959-103833 GCF_001447785.1 Gekko japonicus | reverse complement strand
ACCTTGGCTAGTATTTGGATGGGCGACCTCCAAGGAAAAACAGGAGCGCGACACAGAGGCAGGCAACGGCAAACCACCTCTGAGACTTCTCTTGCCTCAAAAATAAGTCTAGCTCACCACCTAGTGGTGCATAATGATAAAAGAGCTAGAACTTCTGGCTGCCAGACAATCTTAGGATCTCCCACACACTGCCATACAATGATGATGATGATCATATCGATCATATAGGAAAAGGGATTTCAGAAGGTACAAGGCAGCTTCATGTGTTCAGTGCTGAAGGACCTCTTAGTTCTCATGGCCTGGTACTGAGATTTATTCGATGTTGATGGAGTTTGAAAGTAAAGTTTTAGTACCAAAAATGAATGGGAGCAGGAGTTATTGGTGGAATGTTCGGTGTCGTCCCACTGGGAATACGTTTCTAAAATACCACATGGGATGTTATCAGACATGGCTCTAAGAAAAACTTTTAAAACTGTTTTATAGGAGGTTTTATGCATCTAGGAAATTGCAAAGGGTATTTGGGACCAAGGACAATCCATGTTGGCATTGTAGAGAGGCTTCTTTTGTCACGGCAATGCACAGGGATATAAATTCACTGGCGGAACATACCCCAGCTTATAATAATATCCATTTTAGGCTATCAGATTCTTTTAAATCAGTTATTATATCTTCATGGATATGTGCGAGCCGCTGTCAAGACAAACCACATGCTTTTGGTGATTAATACATGGATGCCAGCAAAGGTCTTGGTCGCCTATTTTTTGGAAGAAAGATTGCTTATCCTCAGCACAGGCGTGGAAACTAAAAGACATGGTGTGTTGTGCAGATGAATAAGCTGACTGAGTATCCTTTTTTTTCTTTTCCTGGAATAAGAAGGTCAATGCTAGTGCTTTAGTGGAGATGCAATGACACTCCTTTATTGGAGCAGAAACGGCAGTCTTATGGAATCTTTGGGTGTCGCCTTTTGCTCTTATATAGTACCCCATAGGTGGAGTTGCCAACCCCCAGTTGTCGACTAGAAAATTCCTAGGATTACAACTGATCTCCAGGCGACAGAGATCAGTTCACCTGGAGAAAACGGCTGCTTTGGAAGGTGGACTGTATAGCATTATACCCCATTGAAGTCCCTCCCCTCCTCAAGCCCCACCCTCATCAGGCTCCACCTCCAAAATCTCCAGGTGTTTTCCAACCTGGAGCTGGCAACTCTACTCAATGAGTGTTCTGTCCCTTGTGGTGAGTTTGAGAAGTGCAGCACCAGGCTTGAATTAGTAGTTTAAAGTAAAATCCTGGTGGACACCACCGTTTCTATTGTGTAGTGGGTTTGGATGGATGGAGGACAAAGACTGGCATAGTGCACAGCATGCTTTATTGGTGCACAACAAGAGATGCCACTAATGGCTGGCAGGCCAACTATATACACTCTTGGGGACACACCCCTGAGCCCCGTTGGTGGGTTTGAATCTCCCACCATGGTGCTCATTGGCTCCCCAGTGGAGGGACTAGGAGCCTAGTCCCTATTGTTCTCCCAGAGTCAAGCTCTGGGATACTCGCTGGCCCCGGTGGCGGTCAGCGGACACAAATGTTTTCCTTGCCATGGCAGCCTGCTGGGATTTTGAATAATACGGCAAGGCATTGCTTAAGCATTTATACCAGGCGATGTCGGGCATTACGAAGAAGAAGGAGGAGGAGTAGGGGGAGGAGATTGGATTTATACCCTGCCCTTCACTGCCCAAAGGAGTCTCAGAGTGGCTTACAAACTCCTTTCCTTCCCCCTCCCCACAACAGACACCCTGTGAGGTAGGCGGGGCTGAGAGAGCTCTTGACAGAAACTGCTCTTTTTCAAGAACAGCTGTGCCAGAACTATGGCTTGCCCAAGGTCATCCAGCAGGTGCAAGTGGAGGAGTGGGGAATCAAACCCAATTCTCCCAGATTAGAGGCCGCACACTTAACCACTGCACCAAACTGGCTCACATAAGAGTAGCATTACTGGGTCAGATTGATGGTCCATTTAGTCCAGCATTCTATTGCCAACAAGGGTCACTGAGATGCCACAGGGAAGCCAATGAGCAGACCCCATGGTCAGGAGCCCTCCCCTGATGACTGCCCCCCAGTATTTGACCATCAGAAGTATTCTACCTCTGAACCCTAAGTTTCTATTTGGCTGCCATGGTGATGGGGCTTTCAGGAAGGTACCCCCTCTCTGGGATAGAATCATAGACTCATAGAGTTGGAAGGGACCTCCAGAGCTAATTTGGTGTAGTGGGTAGGAGCATGGACTCTAATCTGGGAGAGCTGGGTTTGAGTCCCCACTTCTCCATGTACAGCTGCTGGTGTGACCTTGGGTCAGTCACAAGTTTTCTCTTGTGGGGAGGGGAAGGGAAAGGAGATTGTAAGCCGCTCTGAAACTCCTTCGGGTAGTATGAATCCAATCACTTCCTCTTTTTCTTCTTTTTGAAGGTCATCTAGTCCAACCCCCTGCACAGTGCAGGAAATTCACAAACACCTCCCCGCCACCACCGCAGTGACCCCTGTTCCATGCCCAGAAGATGACAAAAAACCCTCCAGGATCCCTGGCCAAACTGGCCTGGAGAAAAATTGCTCCCTGATCCCAAAGTATCCATCCTGCTCTACTTGGCATCAGTGGATTAGATGCATTCTTGTTTCCTCGGCTACATAATCTACTTTCTGTTTCCGTGATAGCCAGAGAGCCTGTTTACTTTCCTGATGCAAACACAGAAAGGAAGACTGGTCCCCCGAGTGGGGAATAATGCACAAAATGGAGGCCATTTCCCATCAGTGGGAACCTCCTTTTCTCTCCCCTTCCATCATGCTTTGGCCTTGACTCCCCCTGTGGTGTGCGTTGAGGGCTGGCTGCTTTTCTACTGAGCCCATTTATCTTAGCAGCTGATTTTGGAAGCTGGGTTTTAGGCCAGTCACTGATTCTTTTTCTGCTGCATCCCCATAAATAATTTCATTAAAAATAGGATTATCGCTCCCCAGACACCTCTGCCTTCATCTGAAACAGAACAAAAAGGAAGCCTTGGCTGAATTTTCCAAGCAGCTCGCTGGATTTATGACCCTCCTATGGCTGCCGCTGCACAATCAGAAACACTCTATTGTTTTCAAGAAGCACTAAGAATAGGACTCAGACATCCATTCCGTCTAAATTTTTTATAACATACTTTCCCTCCCACCTTCCAATAACCTCTTCTTTTCCATGACTAGATTTGGAACTCTGTCCATGTTGCTCGGTAGTCCGCGGGTCACCTCTTTGACTTTTCGAGCCAAGACCATTTATCTGAGCAGGGCAGGGAGATATAATCCAGACTTTAGAGGTCAGAATTTGCTCTAAGCAAATCGTTTGCAAGATTCCAGCTGCTTTCTTTTCCTCTCAGCATTTCAACGAAACAAATTCTTTTCTTCGTCGTCGTTGTTTGTTATCCGATGCAGCCTTCCCTTTTGCAATCATAAATGATGGGTGACTGGAGAGTAATAGCTGAATATTTTGCTAGCCCAGAGTGCTGACAAATACTTTGGCCATGTTTTGGAATTAATCGGATGCCCATGAGATTGTGGGACACAATCTAATTCTTCTTTGAAGGGAGTTCAGTATTCTCAGTAAAGAATGTATGTCTGTATTCACAAAGTCAATAGAAGTATGAATTCTTGCCTCTGCCACTTTATGCCCCAATCCAGGGGTTCTTTGTCTGTACAGGGACTTCCATACACACACTTCCAGAATTTATTGGTGGTGGAAAGTGCCATTGAGTTGTAGTGATGAAGAAGAAGAAGAGAGAGGAGGAGGAGCAGATTGGATTTATACTCCACCCTTCACTCGGAATCTCAGAGTGGTTTACAATCTGCTTTCCTCCCCGCCACCACAACAGACACCCTGGGACTGAAAGAGCTCTCTTGAGGACTGCTCTTGAGAGAACAGCTCCAAGAGAACCTGTGACTGACCCAAGGTCACGCCAGCAGCTGAATGCAAAGGAGTGGGGAATCAAACACAGCTCTCCCAGATTAGAGTCCGCGCTCTTACCAACTACACAAAACTGGCTCTCACCACCTGTAGTGTAGGGGTCTCCAACATGGTGCCTGCCAATAGGGCTTTTGCCCAGGAAGTCTCCTGACTGAGTGCTGGAGATTTGATTGGCTGTGCAGATTTTTCCCCTAGTGTTGCTTTGGCAACAGCTGACACCACAGCCCAAAGATCTGAAGTTAAGCTGTGGTAATCATTTTGTGGCTGGCTCTGCCTCCTGCAGCAGCCATTTTGTGGCAGCCATTTTGTTGCTTCACCCACCATGCTGTGTCAGAATTCCAAATGTGCCCACAGGCTCAGAAAGGATGGGGACCCCTGCTGCATGGTTTTCAAGGCAAGACACAAACACAAATGGTTTGCCATTGCCTGCCTCTGTGTGGCAACCCTGGACTTCCTTGGTGGTCTCCCGTCCAAGTACTGACCAGGGTTGACCCTGTTTAGCTTCTGAGATCCGATGAGATTGGGCTACCCCAGGGCTATTTAGGCCCAGGGCCTTCCAGATTCTATTAGGAGTAGAAAAATGTTGTGTTTGATTGTATCATTTGGAAAACTTGTGTCATGTTCTTTATAGCCATTCTAAGCAGAGTTAGACCCTTCTAAGTCCATTATAATGAACAGAAGAAGAAGAAGAAGAAGAAGAAGAAGAAGAAGAAGAAGAAGAAGAAGAAGAAGAAGAAGAAGAAGAAGAAGAAGAAGAAGAAGAAGAAGAAGAAGAAATAATGAAATTTATACTCCGCCCTTCACTACCCAATCTGTTGCCAGAAGAAGGGTGAGGCCATAAAATGAAAACCTCTGCCTCTATTTGCCCATCAGTATCTGCCAGCCAGTATGTAAAAATGATTTTTAAAAACTCTTTGTCCTCTGCAGGACAGATGAGCTAGTGGCCAATGAAGGCTACACCTCAGCCTGTCTATACTCCTTCAATCTGCCCTGCCTGCCAGTACATGCAAGGAAAGCTTTTGCCCCCTGCTGAGCAGGTACAATATGGAGATAAGACAGCAGTGTTCCCTCTAAGCTGAGTTAGTGTGAGCTAGCTAATAGTTTTTTAGCCCCCGGCTCACACATTTTCGTCTTAGCTCAGGAAGGATGGCTCGAGAGCAAACTAATTTATGCAGTAGCCAAATTGCTCACTCACAACTTTAATGCCAGTAGCTCACAAAGTGGAATTTTTGCTCACAAGGCTCCACAGCTTAGAGGGAGCATTGGATAAGAGGTTGTTGAGTACGTACAGAATTGCTCCCCCCCCAATATCTGATTCAGATTACTAACCACCATCTTTTTTTGACCCCCCCAAAGGGGATTTTTTAAAAATTTGCTTTTCTATAAAACTACAACAGAAATTGGGAAGGGAAAAATCTACATCTAAAGGAGAAAGTAAAGAGAATCTAACTAAAAACCCAAGTGTGGAGGTTTTACAATGCTTAAAACATAGTTATTACACTTGTTCATATATTTTCAAACATGAAGAGTGCCCGCCAATCATCACTTCTGTTGACAAAACCAGCCTATCAGACTACGCAGAAAGTAATTCCAAAACTAAAACACACCTGGACACAGCCCTTAAGAAAAATTGGCATCTCCTTTTACGCTTTGCTCCCCCCCCCATAGACAAAATCTTTAAAACCAATGTTCCTTCAGTAAGAACACTTCAGCAATTTATCTTCTTCCGTCTTAGCTGTATCTTCTTTTTCTTCTTCTTCCTCCAATTAGCTTTTAGCTTTTACAAGTCCGGATCTGTTCATTCATTCTATAAACCAAGTTCCTTTTTCCAGGGACATCATCGCTTCCTTAGACATCTTAAATCAAAAGAGACCTTCCTTTTGTTGCATTAAGAACACAATCATTGGAGAATCCAAATTTTCTCTTAGCAAACCGATTTTATGAAGTTAGGGTAGCAAACCCTTTATCCCCCCCCAAAAAAACCCCACTTTTCGATCCGTTTGCCAGTCCAACCACAACTGAACTAAACTTTAGAGTCTCCAACCATTCATAAGTCTCTATGATCAAAGTGCGCACCAAGTACTGTCCCTTTAAAACTAACCACCCTCTTGACCAACCAAGGGTCCAAAAGCCAATGACAGCTATAAAGTGCCACCTTGTGAAATTTCAGGTATACAGATCAACATTTGAATAATGTTTCTACATAAGGAATGGTCTGGCAGTCAAAAAGAAATTCACCCAAAGAACTGAGACATGTAAATGAGTAGCATATCACAAGATTTGGCAGGTTCTCGAAGTCAGATTCAAAAGGAAGTCTCGCCTTTTTGTTTCCTCAAGTAGGCAGGATGATAATAGTGGAGGGAAGAAACAATGGAGTTAGTTAAATTTTTAAAAGTTTGGTCAGGTTAGCAAAGAGCAACTTAAATTTGAAAGGAAGAAAAAAAGGGAATCGCTCAGACAAACACAGAACCTGGACTTATTAGAATCAGAAAGCCCATCCAAGTTAGAAAGACTACCCAGAAAAATGTAGGGTAGTGATGTTGGTCTGCACAGGGGTCATTTCCTGCAGGAGCGCACAGGAGCGGAGCTCCGGCAGTAAAGAGCCCAGGGGGCGGGCACATGCAACAAGCCCCACCCCCTGCTCCCAGCAGCCCTCAGTCAGAGCAAGAAGCAGCCAGGTAAGTTGCAGAGGCCCCTCCCCCGGCCCCCCAGTCCAAAACAGTCCAGTGGCACCATTAAGACCAGGTTTTATTCAGGTACAAGCTCTCCCTCCTCTGTGAGGGCAGATCTGCACGTCCCTCCCCCCCAATAGCTAGCAATCCAAAACAGTCCCGTGGAGCCTGAGTGGTGGGGGTTGCCTTCTGACACACTTCCGGTGATGTCAGGAGGTGTGGCACATGCAAATAAGTTATGCTAATGAGTTATGCTAATGAGCTCCTGCATTTCTTTTTTTACGAAATGACCCCTGGGTCTGCAGTAGAACAGCTAGATTCTGGTCCAGTAGCACCTGAGAGACCAATCAGAGTACAAGATTCTCTCAGAGCTGTTCTCTCAAGAGCAGTCCTCGAAAGAGCACTCTCAGCCCCACCTACCTCACAGGGTGTCTGTTGTGCGGGAAAGGGAGGGGAAAGGGGTTTGTAAGCCGCTCTGAGACTCCAAGTGGAGGGCGCGGTATAAATCCAATCTCTTCTTCTTCTACTACTTGTGATAGTTTATGGAATGCTGGGAAAACAGAAGGTTCCAGAAGCTTTCTCAGAAGTGATTGTTCGCCTGTAACAATGGCAGAATACTTCCTAACAGATCACAAGGTTAGGAATCAGGTAAAACTTGGAGGGATTTTTTAAAAAAAATCAAACAAGCAATATGACCTTGGCGAAACATAGCATTATATGCCAAAGGACAGAACTCTCCCCTAAGACTCAGGATGCTTTTTATATATAAAAGAGCATCCATTGGGCTTTCAGAAGAAATCCCAGATTTCCATTTCCAGAGTTTTAAATATTGCAGGTTTCTTGAAAAGAAATCAATCTATTTTTAACCTTCACCAACCAGTTCATAACACACAAGAAGCTATCCTTTTTTCATGTTACTTGTAAGTTTGCATCAATTTTTAATCAGCTTACTGCTGCTTCAGATCTTTCAGGAGGTTTCAAGAGTCAGAAGGAGGCGATGAAAGTCAGATATCTGTGGGTGGTACTTCAGGAGCATTAGAACATAAGAGCATAAGAGCAGCCATGGCAGATCAGAGTCAGACCAATTGTCCATCTATTCCAGCATCCTTCAAATACAGGCAACAATTGGCCCCGTCACACGGGCCGGATAACGCGGTGGGGAGGCGTGGCTAGTTTGGTGTAGTAGTTAAGTGTGCGGACTCTAATCTGGGAGAACTGGGTTTGATTCCCCACTCCTCCACTTGCACCTGCTGATGTGACCTTGGGTCAGTCACAAGTTCTGGCACAGCTGTCCTTGAAAAAGAGCAGTTTCTGTCAGAGTTCTCTCAGCCCCATCCACCTCACAGTGTGTCTGTTGTGGGGAGGGGAAGGGAAAGGAGTTTGTAAGCCGCTCTGAGACTCCAAGTGAAGGGCGGGGTATAAATTCAATCTCTCTCTTCTTCTTCTTCTTCTAATTGCTCCGGTGCAATTAGAGCCGCCAGAACGCGATCCGATGCGTCGGCGGCAAACCATGGGTCCTGTCCTTCCCGCCTGCGCATTAACGAGGGGCCGGCGCGATCACACCACAGGAGTCCGGATGCAGCCCGTGGCAAACCGTTTGCCAT
Organism: Gekko japonicus; assembly: GCF_001447785.1. Lineage (NCBI taxonomy): Eukaryota > Metazoa > Chordata > Lepidosauria > Squamata > Gekkonidae > Gekko > Gekko japonicus. The sequence goes on along the minus strand of NW_015171595.1, from coordinate 95,578 downwards.
TACGTACGAGGTACTGTTTTTTTATTGCGCTTTTTTCGGCGGTATGCCACGGGGTAGCCACGGGTGTGCTCCACTTGCCAGATGTTGCGGTGTGATCGCGCCCCGATAATCTGCCCACCACCCGTGGCTCTCCCGCGGCAAATTCGCCGTGTGACCGGGACCAATCATTAGCAGAATCCTACTCAAGGAGGCTTATTCCCTCATAAGTCTTCTTAGAATTGCACTGATAGTGGTGTCTCCTTTGGTTGCCCCTCTTAGTATTAGTATAGTAGATGATTACTGCCTCCAAACATGGAGTTTCCATTTCCTCATCTTTGCTAATGAGTATTAATGGACATGTCATAGAATCATAGAGTTGGAAGGGACCTCCAGGGTTATCTAGTCCATCCTCCTGCACAACGCAGGAAATTCACAAATACCTCTTCCCCTCACCCCAGTGACCACTGTTCCATGCCCAGAAGATGACAAAAATTGCTTCCTGACCCCAAAGTGGCAATTAGCATTTCCCTGGGTGTGTAAAAAAACGAAACGTCCTCCTCAAATTTGCCTAATCACCTTTTAAAATTGAGTAAACTAGTGACCTTCACAACATTCTGTGACAGTGAGTTCTTTGAAGTTAATTGCTTTTTTATTAAACAAGTGCTTGTTTTCATCTGTACAGAATCTAAAAGTAAAGGTAAAGGTTTCCCTTGCTCGAAAGCCAGTTGAAATCTATTGCCCATCACATTCAGTGGGTGCCCCCAGGTTCTAGCATTATGGAGTAGAGAGGAAAAAGTTGTTGTTGTCCAATTTCTAGCCCAATATAGATTTATAAACCTCTATCATGTCTCCTCTTAGTCATCTATTTTTTCTAAACTGGCTTGGAGCCATTTAAACCCCTGCTTTCTGCTCCCTGCTGCTCAACTGTTTTCCATGAAGAGCAGAAAGCAGGGGTTTTAATGTCTGTAAACCATCTAAGCCCCTGCTTTCTGCTCTTCGTGAACTGCCATGAACGACCTTAAAATTCATGGAAGTTTGTGGTGGCTCTTTAGTTCACAAAGATTGCTTCGCGAACCACGAACTGACCAAAACACATCACGAACTTTTGTTCCTTAGCTGCTTTGTGCCCATCCCCAGATGCAACCAGTTTCAACTTCTTTCTCCTCTAAGCAAAGAGTCCCTCGTAGCTTCTGTTGCATCCCTTATAGCCTAGACAGAGTGCAGCCCCCCCAAAACATCCTTTGGGGCTTCAGACTTTGGTGTTAATCCTGATGTGTAAAGAATTTCACCACAGTTCCAACCACTTGATCATGTTCGCTGTCCTTTTCTGCACCATTTTCAGTTCTATGGCATCCTTTTTGAGATGGGGCAACCAAACCTGTACACAATATTTCAAATGCAGTCTATACAAAATACAATACACTTTCACTTCTGAGTGTAATTTTACATAGTCTATACAAAATGCAATGAAATACACTTTCACTTCTAAGTAATTTATCCCTGATTCCAGATCACTTTTGGACAAATTAAATAGCACCAGTTACAATACCAATCTCTGTGGAACTCCACTGCTTATTTCCTTCCATTGTGAAAACTCTTCCTGTTGTTTAATCAGTTCCTAATACACAAGGAGCTGCGGTGGCTCAAGTGGTTAAGACGCTGAACTGCAGGCTATGGAAGGTCGGTAGTTCAGCAGTTCGAGACCCAGGTGCCGCATGACGGAGTGAGCTCCCGTCTCTAGTTCCAGCTCCTGCCAACCTAGCAGTTCGAAAGCAAGAAATTGCAAGGAGATAAATAGGTACCACTTCAGTGGGAAGGTAACAGCATTCCGTGCGCCTTGGTGTTTAGTCATGCCGGCCACATGACTATGGAAACGTCTTCGGACAGCGCTGGCTCTTCGGCTTTGAAACGGAGATGAGCACCGCAACCCTAGAGCCAGATTCGACTGGTTTTCGAGCAAGGGAACCTTTACCTTTACCTTTGATACACAAGAGGTCACCTCTTCTGACCCTGTCTACTTCTTTTTATGGAGGGACATTTGGTGAGCAACTTTATCAAAAGTCTTTGGAAATCCAAGTACCTAACATCTACAAGATCATCCTTGTCCACATGTTAACCCTGCAAAAGATTGGTGAGACAGGACTTCCCTTTATATAAGCGACATTGATTATTCCTCAGTAGGGCTTGTTTCATTGTGTGCTTAATGGTTCAATCCTTATTAAGAGTTTCCTCCAGTTTATCTAGAACGAATATGAGGCTAATGGGTCTGTAATTTTCCAGGATCTCTTCTGGATGCACTTTTAAAGAATGGTATTTACATTTCCCCACTTTGCTGGAAGGCAAGCCAATATAGCAGTGAGCTGCATATTTTTGTGTTGGGGCATCAATAGTTCCACAACTGATTTCGTTATGAACCCTCAGCTGTTTGCCATCTATACTCACCAGCCTCTTAGTTTTTGATGTGTCCATTAGCCCTTGCATTCATTTCCTTGCCACCTCCATTTGAATCAGTTCTTCCACACCCTTTCTGAAAACAATGGGCGATTCTGCATTGGATTTTCCTTCCATTGTTTTACCAAATCCACCTTGGAACACAGATTCCCCTCTGCATTGCATTGGTTTGGTGTAGCAGTTAAGTGCGCGGACTCTAATCTGGGAGAACCAGGTTTGATTCCCCACTCCTCCACTTGCACCTGCTGGATGACCTTGGGCAAGCCATAGTTCTGTCAGAGCTGTTCTTGAAAAAGGGCAGTTTTTGTCAGAGCTCTCTCAGCCCCACCTACCTTACAGGGTGTCTGTTGTGGGGAGGGGAAGGGAAAGGAGTTTGTAAGCCGCTCTGAGACTCCAAGTGAAGGGCGAGGTATAAATCTAATCTCCTCCTCCTCCTCTTCTTCTTCCACTTTCTTTGATCATCAGATGTTATGGTATGGTCTACACTGCATGCCACTTTCGCTTTCTTCGATAATCAGGTTTTACGGTACCTCTGCATAGATTTATTTTTATTTTGTATTTATTTATTATCAAATTTGTACCCCGCCCTCCCTGCAAAGCAGGCTCAGGGCGGCTTCCAACAGACATCTATACAGCTTAAAACACAATTATTAAAAACGCTACAAATCAAGAAGCATAAAGTACTGGCAACAATTAATAGTCACTTAGATGACACACTTTCAATGGATTTCAATTTCCAGTGTTCTAAGATGTTCTTCTGCTTGTAGTTTCCTTAAGGCAGCAACTCGATGGTGGATCATGGGCCAGGTGCTGCAACGGTTGGGCGATCCAACGGCAGCGGCCCCTAATGGAACGCCTGGCGGAAGAGCTCCATCTTACAGGCCCTGCGGAACTGTAAGAGGTCCCACATGGCCCTGATCTCCTCCGGGAGCTCGTTCCACCAGGTAGGGGCCGCCACCGAAAAGGCCCCAGCCCTAGTGGCAGCTAACCGTTCAGGGTTGTCTTCACAGTCAGTACAGCGTTGGTCAAGGGTATTTGAATGTGGTTTTAAGCTGCACCTTTTCCTCGGTGTTGAGAAAATGTGGAGCAAATGTCAGTTGCAGAATGACCCAACATCATTGAATCATAGAGTTGGAAGGGACCTCCTGGGTCATCTAGTCCAACCCCCTGCACAATGTAGGAAATTCACAAATACCTCCCCCTCCACACCCGCAGTGACCGCTGTTCCATGCCCAGAAGATGGCAAAAATTGCTTCCTGACCCCAAAGTGGCAATTAGCATTTCCCTGGGCGTGTCAGAAAGGGCCACAAGAACTAAGCACTGAGGCAACCCGTCCTGCCCTCCCTCTCATAATCTGCCGAAGTTCACAGAATCTGCAGTCTCTTGGGTGGGGAGTGGTGTTCCCTCTAAGCTGAGTTAGAGCCTCCGGCTCACACATTTTTGTCTTAGCTCAGAAAGGATGGCTCCAGAGGAAACTGGTTTATGCAGTGGCCAAATCGCTCACTCACAACTTCAATGCCAGTAGCTCACAAAGTAGAATTTTTGCTCACAAGACCTCACAGCTTAGAGGGAGCACTGGGGGGAAGCTGCCCACATTTTCCACACTGAAGACGAATTGGGAAGAATTCATTTTGTTTCTCTGCAAACCTTTGACCTCTTGGTCATCCAAGGACCTCATCACCTCCCAGGCCAGTTTCCTGCGGCTGATGCATTTCAACATTTTCTTCCACCTTGACTCAATATTCTTAGAAATACGATCCCATGCTCTCCTTTTACCCATCTTACTGTCAACTTACATTTGTTTCATCAGAACAATCTTATTCACTCCACTTGGGCAACACTTCCACTTTTTAAAGAGAGTCTTCTTGTCTTTTACGGCCTCCTTGAATTGCTTGTTAAGTGTGATGGCATCTTCTTAGATTCATTGGTATCTTCCCTAATCTGTGCTTTAAATTCTCTCTGTGCTTCCATTATTGTAGATTTAAATAATTTCCAAGCCACCTGATGGGATTTGACTCTTTTTACTTTGTTTCAGGTTCTTTTTGACTAATCTCCTGGTTTTTTCTTTCTTTTTAGAATTCTCCTTGCCTGAAATTAAATGTGGTCATGTTGGACTTTAGACTAGAGACGATTGCAGGATTCACATTCTTGCTGTTTTGTTCTGAAATTCCCTATTTAGATTTTTGCTTGTCTTTTGTCTGAACCAAACCCTGTGGTTACTTTTTATGCCATTTTCTGTTTTCCTCACACTGAAGTTTGGATGTAAAAGGTACATATTTTTCCACATTATATATCGATAAACCAGCATTATTTATATAAATGCAATGTAGCTTGCATATTAAGCATTTGTAACACACGAACAAATCTACAAAGCTAGCAGAGATCGAGAACTGTTGTAAAAATATGATTTTTTAAAAAAATAAACTTAACACATGACACTACCATTCTCTGGGTCTCATGATGAATGCAATGGCTTTCCATTCTGGGCGACACCCACTTTAAACATTATTAGACATTGTTAGGCTATTTTGACTACTGTAAGTATACGCACCATCATTTTTGCAGCATAAATATATGCCTATTTGTAAGGTGGTGCTCCCAATCCCTAACCTAGGCATCACATGGGTTAAACTTTTTTCCTTTCCAAAGTGCAAAATCGTTTGAGAAACCACTTCTCCTGCACTTGGGGAGGCTCCAAATTAATATGGAGAAATGGAGATGCTCTCAGTGTGCCGATCACCAAACATAAACAAGTTTAACCGTAAATTACTTCTGTTGAGTGGAGCTACTGCTTTGAAGTAGAATTACAGGGCAAGCCAACTGATGGGGCATCCACAGCAGAGAGTGCCTTAATTTTCAATTCTTTCAATTGCCATCTGACAGCATCATAGTTAGTAATCCTAGAACGAGGTCTCCTTGTGATGATGAGAAATAGATTTAGGTCTTTTGACAACCTATCATTTTTTAATGAATAAGGCACTTGTTACTAGGGATGCCAGTTATCAAGAGGGATAACCCTGAAAAGGATGTCCACGTGCATCAGCCTGGATAGAATACATTGTAAAGCATTTCTAGAAGCATCCTCCAGCCCCTCAAGAAAATAAAATGCTGCTTGTTAACTTGTAAGATTACTGGATCATGGGATATGATGATGGTTGCTAGTTTTGACAGCTTTTAAAAATGGCACCAGCATCCTGAACAGCCTAGACTAGAATCATAGAATCATAGAGTTGGAAGGGGCCTCCAGGGTCATCTAGTCCAACCCCCTGCACAATGCAGGAAATTCACAAACACCTCCCCCCCACACACCCCCAGTGACCCCTGTTCCATGCTCAGAAGATGACAAAAAACCTCCAGGATCTCCGGCCAAACTGGCCTGGAGAAAAATTGCTTCCTGACCCCGAAGTGGCAATCATGTAATTCATGTTTTAATGTAACTTATATATTCTATGTAATTTACATGTTTTTTATGTAAGCCGCCCTGAGCCAGTTTTGGCTGGGAGGGCGGGGTTGAAATCCAATAAACAAACAAACAAACCAGCATTTCCCTGGACTTGTAAGAAATGGGGCAGAAGCTCAAGTTCATATGAGAGGATGCTTGTGGAGCAAACTTAAGGAAGTTATTTAATTACGGGAAGTGCTGATTGTAATTAGAAAAAAAAACTGAACTCGAATCATTACCTTTAAAGTATACCTTTCTCCTAAGGATCCATTGATGCTCAACATGCATTACCAAGGCTGATTTCTCCACGCCTCCTACCCCTCTGAATAGCACATCTAATCCAATTACACCTGCTTTTGTCATTCAGCATCTGAAATCTCTCCACTCTCCAAGATAGATAGACAGATGGACTTCTATCTGTATCTGAAGAAGTGAGCAGTGACTCATGAAAGATTTTGTCAGGGCTTTTTTGGTAGAAAAAGCCCAGCAGGAACTCATTAGCATAATAGGCCACACCCAAGAGCAGAAACTCATTAGCATATTAGGTCACACCCTGACAGCACATACCATTAGCATATTAGGCCACACCCCCATGTTACCAGATGTGTGGTTATCCAGCCACACCCACCTTTTGCTTCTTATTCTATTTACTTTGTTTATTGTCAAAACCCTGGGCTTTTTTGTAGCAGGAACTTCTTTGCATGTTAGGCCACACACCCCTAATGTAGCCAATCCTAATGAGTTTCTGCTCTTGGGTGTGGCCTATTATGCTAATTAGTTTTTGCTGGACATGGCCAACACGGGAGCCAGCCGGAGCTCCATTCCTGTGCGTTCCTGCCTAAAAATAGCCCTGGATTTTGTTAATCTTTAATGTGTCACTGGACTTTTGCTCTTTTCAACATGCATAGATACTTGGGCTGACAACAGGGGTCGAATCTGCATTTGCATTTTTAAATCAGTTTCGTGCTGCTGTGACGCCATCTTTGGTCAAATCTGTATTTGTCTTTCCCACTGGTGTCCCAGCCTTCTGACACCATCTTTGAAAAAGCTGTCTACATTTGGTGTTGTTTTCACACCTCAACAGTGCTAGCATACTTTTGCATGTCTGCATATGTTTATTGCCCTTTTGTGGCGGCTCCACTGTCATTGCACCTCTGCACTGCTTTAAAAGAATCTTCTCCAAACAACATTCAGACAAGCATAGAGAAAGATGGTGTCACAGCAGCAGGAAACTGATTTAAAAATGCAAATGCAGATTCGACCTTTCTCTATGCTTGTTTGAATGTTGTTTGGAGAAGTGACTACAGAGATTGGTAGGTGCAAGGGAGAGGAGTTTATTCGACCTGCTTTATCTCAATATATTTCACAGTCCCCTCATTACTGGGAAAATGGCCCCATATCTATCTGCTCTGCAGGTGCCACAGCAGCGCAAAGCATTTTCCCTTGCCAGATGTAATGCCATGCCATCTGCTATTTTTTATGGCAGATTCAATAAGATAGCCTACTCAACCAGATACTGCCTTTGTAATAAAAAATGTGTTGAGTCAATCACTCCAGTTCTTCACTATTGTCATCTGTATACAGATTTACTTTATATGTATTTACATTCTATTCTAGTTAGGATGAGGGACTATTCTGATGCATTTAAGGTTTATAGACTTTAGAATGATTTCTCCTCTAACGTTATCGAGAAGGTGGCTAAGTTTCTTTACTCTGCTATAAAGGTACGTCAAGGGATCTCACAGAAATAATCTTATATTTACACTGATGTATATGTATGTTGCGGTTTTAACTTACCTTTTAAACTGTATTTACTTGTATCAATTTTTTTCTATGCCAATAAAGACCCCGATCACACGCAGAAGTTGCCATGGGATACTCACGGATGCCCGGTGGGTTTTACGGGCACGATCAAACGGGCGCATCTGGCAAGCGTCGCGCACCTGTTGCAACCCGCCGCGTCCGGCCGAAGATCCGGAGTTAAAAGGTACCGGAGAAAGTCCACTACCTAACACTTGCGACAGGCCGCAGATGGACGTCCTCCGTCTGATCGCTCCAGCATGCTCCCCTCGCTGCATTGAAGCACGCTGGAAACATGCGCCGATGAAACAAAACCCCGATTCCCCGCCGTCACGTTTGATCGCATTCGGGCAGGTCAAGAAAAAGCCCCTGCCCCCCCCCCCCCCCCGTGTTATCTGGCCCGTGTGACCGGGGCCAAAGGCTACTTAACTTACATTTCACAATGAGCTTAATCAGGGGCTCTCAGTCAGAAGCTTCTCTAACTCCAACCCTGGGTAATTGGTCTCTCTTTGTCCAGGGTGGGGGAGACGTTTCTGTCCGAGATCCCCCAATGAAGCTCCTTGCAAAAATGTGTTGGGATCTAAAAGGTCAAATAAACTCCTTTCCCTTGTCACTTGTTCCTCCTTTTTTAAAGTCCCAGACTACAGAAATCAGTTTGCTTGGGTAAAATGGCAGCCTTTTTTGGGGGGGAGAGGGGTGGACTCTCTGGCCGTGGCCACATTGGCGGCTTGGTGCAATATAATGCTGCCTCTAATTGAACTGGTGTTGAAAGTGTTGCAGGGCATATCAGCCACACAGCACACCCTGCTGTGGGTTACCCATGGAGACAACCTGTGGTAAAGCATCCACACTATTGCAGTGCCTCAGCCATGGAGCGGGTGCAAAAAAAGAGCAAAATGAATGTGTGCGCATAAGTGCACATGCGCGCACATAAGTGCACCCATGTGCACATGCGCCCTAGGCAATTTTTTTTCTTAAAAAAAACCCCTCCCTAGTGGCAGAACAGATCTGCAGGTTCAGACTGCCAAATCCGTTCTGTGTGCACTCCCCCGGGTTCAGACATCCGGCCGTACACAGTGACTGCACGGGGAACTGAAAACACCACTTGTGATGTGGTGCCTTTTTAACCCGGCTCCAAGTCATCCTATGACGGGATAAGTATGGCTGGGGAACGCCTGAGAGATGTGGCTGTCTGACTGTGCCCGTTTGATCCAGAGGGGAGGAGTGGCTGTGATTGGCCAAACTGCCCGTGTGGTCATGGCCTCTGGCCGCACATCCCTGCTGAGATCCCTCCCCTCCCCAAGCTCCGCCTTCCCAGTTTCCTCTCCACCTCCAAATCTCCAGGAATTTCCCACCTTAGAATTGGCAAGTGTATTCCAGCTCCACATTTCCTATCATTATACATACGTATGGAAATTACTGACAATGACTAGAGCCCCATACATCAGGGCAAGGTCACTCCGATAGTATTCTGTCCAGCCCAGCCACTGATGTTTAGCAGCCTCGCTCTCTAGGCATCCTTCCGGTCAGGTTACTCTCAAGCAAGCTGTGGTAGCGCTGCTGCCCAGGTGTATTTTAGGCCATCTATATATTTAATAGTCAAGTGGCCCCGTGAGTGCAGATCGCTAAATCAGCGCTCCGGGGCCACCTGGGGGGCGGGGGGAGGTTTGTGCACACGTGGGCCAGTCCCCACGTGTGCACAAAAATCCTAAAAGTTGAAAAAAATTTCGGGGGGATGTTTAAATCCCCCCGAAAGTGCAAGAGCGTCTCCTGCGCAAGCGCAGGGGACGCTCTGGAATGTCGCCGTCGGAGCCGGGGGGTGGGGAGAGAGAGAGTGCGAGGTGCCTGTGAGGGGGGGGAGAGAGCCGGGTAAGAGGGGGGGGTGGAAACAGAGAGAGAGACGGAGAGAAAGAGAGAGAGAGAGAGTGGCGAGGGGGGGCGAAAGAGAGAGAGAGAGTGGCAAGAGTGGGGGGGGGGAAAGAAAGAGAGAGATGGGGAGAGAGAGAGTGGCGAGAGGGGGGGCGGAAAGAGAGAGGGGGGGGAGAGTACCTGCTCCTTCCTTCGGAGCCGGGGGGGAAGGGAGAGACAGAAGCCTGCGGGCGGGCGGGAAAGGACCGGGCTCCGCCTCCTCGGGACATCGAGCGGGGGGGGGATGGAGGAGACGGAGCTCTTCTCCCCCCCCCCACGAGTATCGCGGGTCCCCGTCTTGTTCCTTCTAAATGCAGATCACAGCTCTTAAGGCGAGTCTTTCTCCCTCTGTACAAATTCCCCGGGCTGCTTTAGGAGTGCTGCCTATATGCCGTTTCCCGCTATATAAGAGGATAATCGCTCCATGGGTCACTTTGTCAGCGTGCAAAATAATTCCATTTAGATCCTGTCAATTTCATTCGCATCCACCATGTCACATCCACCAGCCCAGTTGTCAGCTTCATGCTCTGACAGAAGGAGCAACATCAGAATAAATTTGTATTCTCTGGAGGTATGCTTTGTTTGGAGGGGGGGTGTTACCTTTGACATACGTCTATGGCGTTTAATCAAGGAAGCTGCCAAAAAAGACTTTCTACCAACTCAGTCTATAAGTGTTGGAGAGAGTGACACAGCATGCCCGGTCACTGGGGGGCGCTACATCACTCTAAGTGTGTATAGGTGGTATCTCCTTGAATTGGATGCCTCTCTTTCTCTTAACCTGGGAGCTGCCCTCTGACCCCCTCTTCTCTCTCTTTAGCCTCTCTTTGGGCAATTCTGCATCTAGCATTTGCTCCACATTTTCTCAGCTGGGAGGGAAAAGTGCAGCTCACAACTACATTCAAATACCTCAGGACAACGCCCATACTGACTGCACCCATGGACAGCCATAAATCAGCCATAAATCTATCCAGAAGGTGCCATAAAGCCCGATAATCAAAGAAAGTGAAAGCGGCATGGAGTGTGGAGGCTACAATAAAATCGGAAGATCAAAGGAAGTGAAACCAGCATGCAATGCAGAGGGGAATTTCTGTTCCAAGGAGGGTTTTGTAAAACAACGGAGGGAAAAGCCAATGAAGAATCAGCCAGGGTCTCTCAGATCCCAGTCTCACCACTACACAGCACTGTCTTAAGGGTAATTCCAAATCCCTCAACTCTGCTGTTTTGCCCCCCAAATCCCCATTTCAATTCTGCTTCTCCCTTTTGCAAGTCAAAAAAGCATGATCAGTCTCATGCCATCTCTGTTCTGTGGCCTGTTCTTATAAAACGTATGCTTTTTTCAATGTTACTTGTGCATCAACAAATCAATATTATATGCACAATATATGTATAAACAATATACACTGGACATATACATGGTGCATAAAAATGTACAATGTGTAGGCATGTTAAATCTATAAAATGGACAGCGTAACAGCAGGGAACCAAAACTACTGAAAAAAAATAAACAAATGCAATTGGGAACATTTGCTTATCCCGACTTTCTTCCCTTATAGGTCTGCTCGCTCTGAAAAGAGAAATCATATCATTTTATTTTGGCTGAATTGATTCAGCAGCACAGCAGACTTCTTGAAAGATGAGATGACCCCCTCCAGTTTTTTTTGGTGTTTTTTTCTTCTTCTGAAAGAGCAAAATTCAAATGTAATATATTTCAGCTTCCCGGCAGCCAAGTTTGAAAGTATTTAATGAATAATGAGCAAACTTCTTTTTTAACCTGTAATGTGCCTTCAGAAACAACCAAATAAAAAAAGGAATCAAACCGAAGTAATTTCCATAATGGAAGAAAGATGGTGCTATAAATATGACAGATAGCAACGTCCTCTTTGGGAGAAAATTGATACCGTGTAACTAAATTCACCAACTTTACATAAGAAAAAAGGCAGTTTACATTATAAAAGATTAAATATGAAGATCCAGGCATTACCGAGATCTCAATTAAAATTCGAGCTAAATTAAAACCCCCAAAAGGCTTGATGAAAATAATTCCCTTTCTTCAGTACAGGCAAGTGACATGGGATATAGTGGCATTTTTAAAGTCCTTCCTATATCTACGTGTGTGCGCGAGTGTGCGTGTAATAAAAACGTAAGTGATTTTTTCTTTCAAGGCACACGGCCAAAAACTTCAACACCTGCAGAAGTTGGGAAAATGATCATCTCCTGCAGATATCCAAGCAGCGGCTGTCAGTGGCTATTTACCGAGGGATGTCTATCAAAATATGCAGTTTTCCATAAAAGCCCAAATTACAATGTTAGTAAATCATTCATCGTTTGGGACTTGGCTGTCTCGTTATATTTGCTTGTCACCCTCTATTTTACGATAGCCGTCAATGAATGAAATGTCTCCCCTTCTTAGAGCTCTGTATGTTTTATCTGGCTGTCATTTTCATTCCCTTCCTGCCTTTCCTTTCTCGTCTTTGGCCTTAAGTGTTATAGGTTCATATTTCAGAATAAGGAGCAATACATCCCATGTTTCTGAAAGCTACCTTGGGTATTCCTGAACTCATTCTTTTAAAAACATGCAATGTTTGTGGACTTTACAGAGACATCAATCTAGGGCCACAGGGCATGAGGTGCCGAAGTTCTGGGACGAGTACTCTAGATGGCCCTAAAAGATTTACTTATTACAGCTAAATTCACGTCCAGTAGCTCCTTTGAGGCTAACAAGATTTTCAGGATATAAGCTCTTTGTCAGATATCTCTTTAGTAAAATATTTTTATTTAGAGATGCCTCACATTTTGCGGCAAACGTGTTCCATTGTCAGACATGCCTTCTTTGACAGCTGTGATCACCCCTAAAGCTGAACAATCAGTCTTTTTGCCTGTCCATTGATCACCCCAAACTGCTGTTGAACAGCTTTGCAGCTGGGACAGTAGCTGTGCTGGCGGAGGTTTGTTTTGTTGCAGTGAGGGAGTTTTGCTTCCTTGCCTTGCTAGGGATTTCACATCCATGCACCTGGTGAGATTGATTCTTCACAAAGTCATAGATAGTCCAGGTCATGAGTGGTAATTATGGCTCCCATAAGTCTGTGCAAAGTGCACCAGTGCAGGTAATAACTCAGACTTAAATAAACACCAAACTTTTAAATATAAAATTGAGTGTTTCTTTTTAATCACTGTCCGATTGATTTGTTCACCATTTATGTATACTATTGGTTGCTGAGCCAGTTTGGTGTTGTGGTTAGGAGCGTGGACTCTAATCTGGGAGAACCAGGTTTGATTCCCCACTCCTCCACATGCAGCTGCTGGTGTGACCTTGGGTCAGTTCCAAGTTCTTTTGGAGCTGTTCTCTCAAGGACAGTTCTCAAAAGAGCTCTCTCAGCCCCACATAAGAACATAAGAGACGCCAATGTTGGATCAGGCCAAAGGCCCATCCAATCCAACACTCTGTATCACAAAGTGGCCAGAAATACCAGTGCCATCAGGAGGTCCACCAGTGGGGCCAGACTGACTGTTGACAAAGTGTGCACGCACACGGAAGCTTATACCCAGAATTAAACGTTGTTGGTCTTAAAGGTACCACTGGACTCAAACTTTGTTCTGTTGCATCAGAGCGACACGGCTACCCTGCCTGAATCTAATTAGTTTTCATTTATTAGCAGTTGTGATGGGAGATTTCAATCCACTTCGGCGAACGTTTGCAAGTGGATTTTGCCGTTTCGCACAGTGAAATCCAGTTGCAAAGTGCGTTGAAAGTGCTTTGAAAGTGCATTATTTAGTGTGTGTGAAAGCACTCTCAGAATTGTTGAGTCATTCAGTGTAGTGCATTTATTTAGTGTGTGTGAAAGCACTCTCAGAGTTGAGTCATTCAGTGTAGTGCACGTGCAGCCTCGGACATCTAAGGGCATCACAGGCATCAGAATTGTTCTTTTATTTATATTGTAAGCCACCTTGACAATAAATACATATAACATTGCCTCCTGCATTCACTACGCTTCGTGGCTCTGGTGTGATTTGTGGAATCTAGATATGCAATGGCATTTCTCCCATTTTCATGCTAGCCATTACCTGGCGTTGGAGGGAACGCGAAGAACTTGAATGTGTTCAACAAGAAGTTCTGTAAGATACACACAGCCCAGGCCTTTCTAACTTGAACTAGCAATGTCAGCACTTTGACTTGTGCCTGGAAGCGGATGGACACTTCTAAGCTAGCGATCCAATTTCTACTGACCATTGAGAGAAAACTTGAACTGTCCTGAATCACGAGGAAAGGTGGAGTGTAAATGTTTTTTTAAAAAATAAATAGCATTTGTCTGACCCGATTGTATCTTTGTGGCATTCACTGCTCTCTCTCTTGTGATCTTGTTAATGGGGTGGGGCCACTGCTCAGAGGTAGAGTACCTGCTTGGCATACAGAAGGTCCCAGGTTCAATCCCTGGTGTCTCCAGTTAAAAGGACCAGGTAGGGGGTAATGTGAAATACCTCTGCCTGAGATCTTGGAGAGCTGCTGTCAGTCTGAGCTAACCTTGATGGACTGACGGTCTGATTCAGTATAAAGCAGCTTCACATGTTCATGAGCACTGCACACTGTCTTAAGATCATAGGGGTTAATGTGGTGGGTCAAGAGCTTCTTGCATAGGGTTCACCACACACTTCTCCATGTTGTGGGCTTGTGGTGGAGCTGTCGCTCTGTAAATTTTCCACCACTGGTTAAACTGCAGTGTGAGTCAGACAGCTGGCACGTGGATAAGCTTAAACGGGCCTGCCTGAAACTGGTCCGTCAGGCTCTTTGAAAGGCTTGAATCTATTAGCTGTTGATTCTTGTCAACGAACCAGCTCAATTCAGTGCATTAATGCCAGACTGAAAACCTAGGAGAAGAATCTTGGTTCCTGGTTCAACGGGGTCAACATTTCATGCTCCAGATCCTCAGAACCAAGGATGTGCTTCAGTTCCTAATCCGCTGTTTTGCAATGAGTTGGAGAAAGGCATGGAAGAAAGATCACTAATGTCCTGAAAACCCATTTTTAAAATATGCTGCCAGATT
>NW_015171595.1:76657-80900 GCF_001447785.1 Gekko japonicus | reverse complement strand
GACCATGACTAATTAAGACATGCACATTGCTTTCACAGATCTGATGGCTCCTCCCCACCTTTCGTACTTTGCCTCTTTTTATCTTTGAAGAGGCCCGCTTATGAAAAAAAAAAGAAAGAATAAAATTGCCACGAATCAAAGCACTTACAGTAAATCCAGCAATAAAACCAATCTACTGTAACATTGTCGACATTCTATTAACGCTATTCAATGCCTCAGTGCTTGTTTAAATAAAAATATTAGTAAGCCATATTCTAAATCAGGGCTTGACAGCATTTTTTGAGCCAGCAAGCACCTTTGGAATGTTGAACAAGGGGCTTAGGTGAAGTTGCCAGCCCCCCCCCCCCGCCGCCCCCGGGCGTCGCCACTGTCGGGAGATAAGAACCTAAGAGAAGCCATGTTGGATCGAGGCCAGTGGCCCATCCAGTCCAACACTCTGTGTTATTGAGCTTTGGGGATAAAATTTGAATTGAACACACAAAAAAAACCCCAGGAACTTACTGTAGGCAGCCATGTCTCCCCCCGCCATGTTTATTTATATATATTTTAATATACAAACAATTATTTATTTATTATTTATTTATTAGTCAGATTTATACCCCGCCCTCCCCCGTAGGGCTCAGGGCGGCTAACAAGGCAAGAAATCTTGCAAACAGTAAAACATAATTCATATAGTTAAAAATAGTTATACAATTTAAAACCCAGTATAGATTTAAACTTAAAGTGCTCGTTGATCTTCATTTCCAACAACCCCACAAGATGACGGGCCAAGTCCAGGGTTCCCCATAATCGTTCAGTGGTTTCAGCATTCGAATATTCAAGGTGTTTTCTTCAAGGTGTTAAATGTATAATCAATAATTGAAAAACTTTACATTGAGTCTATTCTTTAACATTATTATCTATCCATTTATACAATCTCGGCCATCTTTTCAAGAAAAATTCTTCTCCTTTTCCCTGAATTAACAAGCTTAATTTGTCCATTTTTGCTAACTTTAAGAATTTAATCTCTTCCCTATTGGTTTTTTTCCCTAATTTCCAATATTTGGCCAGAAGTATTCTCGCAGACGATATTATTATAAGAAGAAGAAGAGATTGGATTTATACCCCGCCCTTCACTACCCAAAGGTGTCTCAGAGTGGCTTACAAACTCCTTTCCCTTCCCCTCCCCACAACAGACACCCTGTGAGGTAGGTGGGGCTGAGAGAGCTCTGACAGAAACTGCTCTTTTTCAAGAACAGCTCTTATCAGAACTACGGCTTGCCCAAGGTCATCCAGCCAGGTGCAAGTGGAGGAGTGGGGAATCAAACCCGGTTCTCCCAGATTAGAGTCCGCGCACTTAACCACTACACCAAACTGGCTCTAAGTCACTAAGTCACTAAGTCACTAAGTAGGCATCCTGATAAACCCATCCTCTTTCACGATACTGGGACTTGTTCCTTCTCTCTTTAAACTCTCCCATTCTTTAAATCACTTGCTCTCCCACTTATCCCCATGGCTATTCCCTGGTGCAGAATTCATACTCAGCCAAAGGCTTGGCTTTCTGTCACTTTCTATTTCTCCTCTCATTTACTTCTTCATAAAGGCATCCTCCGGAACACAACCATTTCACTCTTCTTATGCTTATATTTCCCTCAGTAAAATCTAAACCTTGTTTTGGAAAAGATCTGGTTGTTTCGTGGTTACTGGAAGCCTAACAGAAACACTTCAAGCTTACTTGCCCATTATACAGGTAACAATTCTTAAACCACTCATTCTGTTTCCCTTAGGGTTGGTAGGACTGGCCCGGCAACCAGTGGGAGATCACAGAGGCAGGGACATAGAGGGGCACCATTGGGCCAATGGCATGAAGTCACTTCTGGGGGAAACCTGGAAGTGATGTCACATTTCTCTAGGAATCATCAGAAACACTGTAGTAAAACCATAGAGTTTCTGGTGATTCCTAGAGAAGTCACTTTCAGATTTCCCCCAGAAGTGGCATCACTTCATTGGCCCAATGGCTATTTTTTTTTTTTTGTATTTTCCCCCCTCTTGCTGCTGCAGTGATGGGAAATGGGAGCTGGTGTCTGGAAGCCCTAGCTCCCCCTAACTGGCAAGTGAGTCAGTTTTCCAAGCTA
The DNA here is from genome assembly GCF_001447785.1 of Gekko japonicus. Taxonomy (NCBI): domain Eukaryota; kingdom Metazoa; phylum Chordata; class Lepidosauria; order Squamata; family Gekkonidae; genus Gekko; species Gekko japonicus. The sequence goes on along the minus strand of NW_015171595.1, from coordinate 78,786 downwards.
GACAGTCTGCAGAAGAGAGAAACAGACTTCCCTGAGCTTAAATTCTCCCCAATTGGTCACAGTTCCAGGCAACTGATCTAAACCCAAATTAGAGGGTGCACATGCATCTATGGATACGTGTGAAGGGGAGCACATGTGGTAACATTGGTTGGTTGTGTTACTATGTATTTACACAAATGGCTGCCAAGTGGCATACAGTTAGGTTTGTGGGGAAGGATGAAAATCTGGACTTCTATAGAGCAGTGCAAGAATGGGCATACAAGAAATACTGCCAACTATGTTCTATTGTACTATACTGCTTGCATATGTGAAACCAACATAATAACCTGGCATCACCTGCTCACGAACAGCCAGATTACTTGCTGAGAAACTGGCTCCCTGTCTGCAACTGGGGAGCAGAATATGAGCTGAACTGGTGGGTGTGCAAACATCCCTATTCAGAATGTGTTTACTGCTTTTGAAGCATCACATAGACATCTCATTTATCGGGGGGTGGACACACCCATTTTGTTAAACAGGCACTTGTTCATCCCTACCCTAGTATTCATTTTAGTAGTGTGCAATTATGTAGGCATTCTCTTGGCTAATTCCAAGTAAATATGCAGTAGCTCAACTTTCTTCTGACCTTCAAAGGTGTCACCTTCCTTTCTTGTCCCTGATTGCAAAAATAAAAAAAGTTATCACCTGCACCTGTTGCCTTCAAACATTCCTTTGAAGGGCATCCAACTTTATGAAAAATCGGGAGAGGTGTTGGCTCTCGCTGTCCCCTCATGTTCAGTTTAATTGAGCTGGAGCAAGAACTGCTCGGCAGCTTCTGGAGTTCATGCTGCTCCCTCTGCCATATTGTCAAAGGTCAATGATGGACCACCAGGCCATCCATCTCAAAAGCCACTTAGAACACATTATAGACAGGATGGACTGCCAGGTAGAGATACACTTTGTCAACCTTTGTCAGCCTTGCTGGGGAAAAGCATTCATGGGAGGACAGATGTGCCTTTCTAGTCATTTGGAGCACTATTAATGCATCCCCTGGTACTCACTGTTGGTACTACATAGCCAGTGCGGTGTAGTGGTTGGCATGCTGGGAGACCGAGGCAAATCCTCGCTCTGCCATGGAAGCAGGCGTAGTGATTTGGGCCAGTCACAGTCTCTCGGCCTAGTCTACCTCACAGGGTGGGTGAGAGGATAAAATGGAGGAGAAGAAATGGATGTAAGCTGCTTTAAGTCCACCCCAGGGGTATAAATCAAATCAAATAAATACAATAAAATCTGTTTCAAGTAATCCAGCTATCTTATCTCAGTCTTACCTAATTCCTCACTTTCCTACTCTCCCCCTTCTACATGGTGTTTTGCCCAAGAGTTTCCATAATCTCTAGCATAGCCTTTTTGGTGGTCAAAGGAGACTCCTTCCTTTTTAAATTTTCGCCTGTGGAAAAGCTGGCTAGATCCAACCCAGTGCTTCTCCTGGGATCCTATCATATTGTCCCAGCAGTCAACTATAGCATTATTTTATTAAGAAAATGTGACTTCAGCCTCTGCCACAACACATACATTTAACATAGAATCATAGAACCATAGAGCTGGAAGGGACCTCCAGGGTCATCTAGTCCAACCCCCTGCACAATGCTTCCAGCTCTATGATTCTATGATTATATTTGTGGATCACTAATCCCCACAAATTTGGGGCTCTAGGCGATGTACAGATTTAAAACCATAAAACCGTATTCAGCATATTATACAATAGTTAAAAGCAAGCAACACTATTCTTGTGGTCCACTCCCATTTCTGGTCTGCTGGCCTGTAGCTACAGTGGGTTGAAGACAACTGGATATCTCTATGAGTGTTGTGTAGCTGGCAGCAGTGGTGTTGGCCCTCTATACTTTTCCTTCTGTTGGGATCAAGCCAAAATGTTGTATCAAGGAACTGTGTACAATTTAAGCTCCAAACAATCTTTATTGTGCATCTTAGACACCCATAAGCACTGCTATGGCTCTCAGGAGGTCAATGTAGATCCATACAGAATCTCCTCCTCTTTATTTCCTGTTTTCTGTCCTAGCATCCTATATGTTCTGGCGGAGTCAGTGTGAGCTAGCTCACAGTTTTTTAGCCTCTTGCTCACACGTTTTTGT
>NW_015171595.1:60631-76542 GCF_001447785.1 Gekko japonicus | reverse complement strand
CCCGCCCACCTGCCTCGGAGCCTCCGGGGAGGCCGTTCTCCAGGCCTTCCCTCTGTAGCCACACATGAAGAGGTTTTGGCTGTAGTGGGCGTGGCCAACGCTGAAGCCAGATGGAGTTCCGTTCCTGTGCGTTCCTGCCCAAAAATAGCCCTGCTCGCTCACAACTTTAATGCCAGTAGCTCACAAAGTAGAATTTTTGCTCACAAGACTCCACAGCTTTGAAAGAAAATGGGTTGCGAGGGATGGGGAAGTGTAAGAGAGTGCCAGATGTCACACTATCCCCCCCATCGCTGTCCTCAGTCAAATGCCTGGTGGAACATCTCTGCCTTGCATGCCCTGTGGAAAGGGCAGAAATAACTTTTGCAGGCCGTGGATATTCTCTGGCAGAGAGTTCCATCAGGTGGGGGCCAGGGACGAAAAAGCCTTGGCCATAGTTGAGGACAGCTGGATCCCTCTTGGGCTGAGGACCACCAGAGAGTTCTTATTTCCTGAGCACAACACTCTTCCAGGAGCATACCGAGAGAGGTGGCCTGAAGGTATGTCGGTCCCTGACCATTAGGGGCCTTAAAGGTCAACACCAAGACCTTGAACCTGATCCAGTGCTCCACCGGAAGCCAGTGCAGCTTGCGCAGCACTGGTTGGATGTGTGCTGACTGGGGGGGTCCCAATAAGGACCCAACACGGCTGCATTCTGGATCAGTTGGAGCTTGGTAGTGAAACCAGTTTGGTGTAGTGGTTAAGTGTGCGGACTCTAATCTGGGAGAACTGGGTTTGATTCCCCACTCCTCCACTTGCACCTGCTGGATGACCTTGGGCAATCCGTAGTCCTGTCAGAGGTGTTCTTGAAAAGAACCATTTCTGTCAGAGCTCTCTCAGCCCCACCTACCTCACAAGGTGTCTGTTGTGGGGAGGGGAAGGGGAAGGAGTTTGTAAGCCCCTCTGAGACTCCGAGTGAAGGGCGGGGTATAACTCCAGTCTCCTCCCCCTCCCCCTCCTCTGCCTTGTCGTCGTCGTCGTCTTCTTCTTCTTCTTCTTCTTCTTCTTCTTCTTCTTCTTCTTCTTCTTCTTCTTCTTCTTCTTCTTCTTCTTCTTCTTCTTCTTCTTCTTCTTCGAATGTGAATGTTAAATCACAGCACTGGAATTTCATTGTGACCTGTAACCAGTGAGTAAATTTCCCACAAAAATATTCCTCTTCTCCCTATGCTGATAGTTTCCTTCCCAGCATGATCCTAAGATATCTAATACCCAATTAACTAGAAAGTTACCTATTATAATTGCTATTTGAAGGGAACGGAGTGTTTCAGGGTCACCTCTAATGGATCAGGGTGCGGGTGGAAGGGGGGGGGAGTGTGAGGTCTATTCCCCTCTGAGCCATGCTTGGGACAGCCCTGAGAATCCGACAGCACTGATATGAAGTTTTTAAAAAGCCGTTCTTGCCAAGCTGTGTGACAGTGATGAAAGTTTTAAACACCATTCTGTTTTCACAGGGTGGAAATAAATAGACGGTGGCCCCGTGCACCGACCTTGTAAAGTCATCTGATAGAACAGATTGCGGTCCACTTTGGGGATTGGCTTGCATTGGAAAGCGGCAAAGGCAAACAGCATTTATTTTATGTTCAAGGGACAGTATTGCTTGCACATCCTCTCCCGTTGCTTAAACAGATTGAAAGGGAATAGAGTTGCTATTCTTTAAAAAAAAATGATATGAATATTAAAAGCTGAGGATAAAAGTTCCGATTTTTTATTCCTGACTCTGCATATAATGCTGTCCCCCATCCACATCTATAATAAAGTCAGCCGCCCGTCTCTGGTTTTCTCTGATGGTTGCATTACTTTTGTGGAATATCTATATAAGAACAAAACTGTGAGGTCACGTTGAACGGTCGTTGCTGTGTTTGCTTTGAACAAACCCCATCTAGGTTATTTCCCCCTCGCTTGCTTAAAGAAACAATTGACAGCCATTTTAAATTTCACAATTTGTTGCCATTCCGCTGATAAGAAAGGGATAAAATGTTGGGCTTTGCACCTTTAAATAGGCATTTCTAGGAAAACAAAGATAAGGATGGCGTCTATGCCACTAAGAATTATAATAATAATTGCCTCCAATAATGTAGTGGTTTAGCCGTGCAATGTACTCTAAGGCCATCTGCTGCTACACCACAGTTTGTTGTACAGGAAGCAATGGGTCAGGAGGAGGATCTTCAGGCCAGGCCTGGCGACTGGTGGGGGGTTAGGGGGGTGGGGATATAGTGGGGGATTGAGATTGTTTGCATCATTATGTCACATCTGGGGAAAACCCGGAAGTGGTAGAGGGTAGCTCCAGAAATCACCATAAGAACATATGAGATGCCAATGTTGGATCAGGCCAATGGCCCATCCAGTCCAACACTCTGTGTCACACAGTGGCCAGAAATACCAGGTGCCATCAGGAGGGCCACCAGTGGGGCCAGGAGATTAGAAGCCCTCCCACTGTTGACCCCCCCCAAGCACCAAGATGACAGAGCATCACTTGCCCCAGAGCCCCTATCTATACCTATCTATACCTATCTATATGGAGCTGCGGTGGCTCAAGTGGTTAAGACGCTGAACTGCAGGCTGTGGAAGGTCAGTAGTTCAGCAGTTCGAGACCCGGGTGCCGCATGATGGAGTGAGCTCCCGTCTCTAGTTCCAGCTCCTGCCAACCTAGCAGTTCGAAAGCACGAAATTGCAAGTAGATAAATAGGTACCACTTCGGTGGGAAGGTAACAGCGTTCCGTGCGCCTTGGTGTTTAGTCATGCCGGCCACATGACCACGGAAACGTCTTCGGACAGCGCTGGCTCTTCGGCTTTGAAACGGAGATGAGCACCACAACCCTAGAGTCGGATTCGACTGGCTTTCGAGCAAGGGAACCTTTACCTTTACCTTTATACCTATCTATAAACTCTATGATAAAGCCATAGAGTTTTTGGCAATTCCTAGAACTACCCTTTGTCACTTCCCGGAAGTGACATAATGACACAGGGGACACCACATTTTTTCAAAAAAAAATCTCACACTGGCAAGCCTAGTCAGGAGGTTCTTTTCAAATCAACTATTTCATAAAATTATTTAAGGAACTGGTCCTGAAAACATCTACCTAGAGATGGCTTTCTCACTGGGCACGCTGGACATCCCTTTGCCCCACCTGTGTATGTCCAGCTGCATCTCTTAGGATGGAGGGACATTGCCCTGTCTGGGTTCTGCTGGCATAGTGTGTTGTTTAGAGTGTTGGACTGGGATCCGGAAGATGCAGCCTTGAATTCCCACTCTGCCATGGAGGCTTGCTGGGTGACATGAGGTCAGTAACCTCCTTGTTGTTGTGAGGATGGAACGGAGGAAGGGAGACCAGTGTTGTAAGCTGCTTTGTGTCCCCACTGGGGAGAAGAGTGGGGTATAAATATCGAAATAGACCGATAAATACTTTTGCTTCACTGAGGCATCTTTCCAAGTCCAGAAGACAGAAGGCGTAAGGGGAGATTTTGAAAACTGAAAAACCAAAAGGATGCTAACCTGCAAACCTAGACCAAGGAGGAGTAGGAGGAGGAAGAGAAGGAGGAGGAGGAAGAAGAAGAAAAAGAGATTGGATTTCTACCCCGCCCCTTCACTCAGAGTGTCTTACAATCTCCTTTCCCTTCCCCTCCCCACAACGGACACCCTGTGAGGTAGGTGAGGTTGAGAGAGATCTTTCCAGAACTGTCCTTGAGAGAGCAGCTCTGACAGAAGTATGACTTGCCCAAGGTCATCCAGCAGCTGCAAGTGGAGGAGTCGGGAATCAAACCCAGCTCTCCCAGATTAGAGTCCGCACACTTAACCACTACACCAAACTGGCTCTCAGGAGTAGTAGTAGTTAGTTTTTGTACCCAGCTTTTCTCTACCCTAGGAGCTGCGGAGGCTCAAGTGGTTAAGACACTGAACTGCAGGCTGTGGAAGGTCAGTAGTTCAGCAGTTCGAGACCCGGGTGCCGCATGATGGAGTGAGCTCCCATCTCTAGTTCCAGCTCCTGCCAACCTAGCAGTTCGAAAGCAAGAAATTGCAAGTAGATAAATAGGTACCACTTTGGTGGGAAGGTAGCAGCGTTCCGTGTGCCTTGGTGTTTAGTCATGCCGGCCACATGACCACGGAAACGTCTTCGGACAGCGCTGGCTCTTCGGCTTTGAAACAGAGATGAGCACCGCAACCCTAGAGTCAGACTCGACTGGCTTTCGAGCAAGGGAACCTTTACCTTTACCTTTTCCCCCTCTACCCTAAGGAGTCTCAAAGCAGCTTATAATCACCTTTCCTTCTTCTCCCCGTAACATACACCCTTTGAGGTAGGTGAGGCTGAGTTCTGAAGGGACTGTGACGGTTTTATGGTCACCCAGCAGGCTTCGTGTGGAGATGGAGTGGGGAATCAAACCTGGTTCTCTTAACCACGACACCACGCCGAAAGTGCAAAGAAATGGGTGTTCATTTGTGGTGAACAACAAAATATGTTCCAAAAAGCCCACCCCCTTCCTTTCATGGCCAAGACTCTTTCCAAAATCCTGTGAGGTGTCCCCATCTCTCCAGATGATTCTGACAACTGGTGAGAATATGAGGAAGAAAACCGTTGATGAGAACACCCTTGGAGCAAGTGATGGCTCATTTAGCTGGTTGGTTCACTTAGTCTAATGGGAAGGGCACGTGGAAACAACGAGAGCCACAGCAAAATCATTTGATTTTAATACAGAAGAATTTCAGAAGCCGATGAGGGTTATTAACAAGGTGAATTGGAGGAGGGAACCTATGTGCTTGAATGTAGAGGAGAATTCCCCCCCACTCAACAATGCGTATAGCCAGGGGTCGTTTCGTAGAAAAAGAGCTAGGGGAACTCATTAGCATAACTCATTAGCATATGACACACACCCTGACATCACCGGAAGTGTGTCATAAGGCCACACACACCACCCCCAACAGTCCCGGCTGCCACCGCCGGCCTTGCAGCTCCACTGCTGAGCCCCATGAGGAGCCCGGCGGTGGACCTGCAAGGCCGGCGGGAGTGCAAGGAAGCCCCGCGAAGGCCCTCCCTGGCCCCAGGCAGGCAGGGGTGGGGAGAGGCAGGGAGGAAGCAACTTACCCTCCCTCTTCTCGACCTCTGCATATAGCAGATCAGTTAGCAACTATGTTCTACAGTCTGTGTGACAACCAGGAGGAAGAAAATGGACCAGAACTGCTCCTTATGGAGGTATTGCCATTTTAAAACCACTAGAAACACTTCAGTGTGGCTGTAAGCATTGTTCCATCAAATGTATCACCCCACATAATATGATCTACATGATAAAGACAATCCATATGGAGAGTATTCTCATACATTACAGTGACTGGAATTGCTGTCACATGGAACCATTTCCAAAGGGTTTCCCGAGGTGGACTAAAAGTGAGAATGAAGAAGAAGAAGAAGAGAAGAAGAGATTGGGTTTATACCCCTGCCCTTCACTATCCGAAGGAGTCTCAGAGTGACTTACAATCTCCTTCCCCTTCCCCTTCCCACAACAGACCCCGTGAGCAGTGTTCCCTCTAAGCTGAGTTAGTGTGAGCTACTTCACAGTTTGTTAGCCTCCAGCTCACACATTTTTGTCTTAGCTCAGGAAGGATTAGTTTCCAGAGCAAACTAATTTATGCTGTAGCCAAATTGCTCACTCACAACTTTAATGCCAGGAGCTCACAAAGTAGAATTTTTGCTCACAAGACTCCACAGCTTAGAGGGAGCATTGCCCATGAGGTAGGTGGGACTGAGAGAGCTCTCTCAAGAACTGCCCTTGTACAGTTAGTTAAGCTAGGCCCCTGCCACATGAGGGGAAATTGATGCGGCAAAAGTGCAGCTTTTTAAAGCCGCATCAAAAGAGACACGTGGCGGCGGGATCAGACAGATCCCATGAGCCGCCGCGCAGTTGCTCCCTGGCACGATCAGATGCCGGGGGGAAAGCCACGGAAGGGAGCGCAAGGCAGCCGGCTGCGCATGTGTGCGCATGCGCAGTTCGGCTGGGAGCCTCCAATGCTCTTGAAGACGGGCACTCTGGCGATCCGATGGCCACGCTTGCTGCTGCGGCATTTCAGGTAAGTCCTTCCCTTTTGCAGGTTCTTTTTTGCTCCGTGTTACTGGCCTGAAGGGATGGATCGGGGACGGGTGCGCGCCGCTTCCCAGATGTTGCGTTTTGATCGCGCCCGTTTGCTGCGCCCCCGATCTGTCCCTCTTCCGGGCCAAAATCTCCGGTGTGACCGGGGCCCTAGTCTGTTTGATAAAGTTCTGATTTTGGTTATTGTTCTGTTGGGAGTCTTTCAACCCAGGGTGACCCGTTTCTCAGCTGGCAGTGCAGGGGATGCCAGGATATACATCAATGGGTATCATGGCCCCAATGAGCACCGTGTCTGGGAGCGCTGATCTATGCCTTGTGTCTGGTTTGGGCACTGTTGTGGGGCAGACTAATGGTGCCATCCTAATGACACTTTCCTGAGAGTAAGCCCCACCGAATAGACCTAAGTAGGATTCTGAGTAGACCTGCTTTGGCTTGCTCTCTTGATGTCCTGGAGTTCAAAGCAGAGAAGTGACAGTGCACGATCCGTAGATCTACCTGTCTGTCTTGTTTCCTAACATTTTGGAAAAACCAACCCCCTTTGTACTGATAGTATTCAGAGACGTTCCCTTTTATTTTACAGTGTTAATGAATCTGAAAAGTACCAGGTTCGCCGCATGGAGGACTCGGACGACGACATACTGTAGCACACGTTTATTGTACTTAACACAGACAAAGACTAACTCTAACGGCCAACTGGCCAACTATATACATATCCACCAGCACCCCCCCCCCGCTCCCATTGGAGGGTTTGAATGTCCCACCAAGTGGCTATTGGTTGGGGCTGGGGGATCCAGGATCCGAGGTTTCCTTTGTTCTCGGATCCGAGCTCTGGCTTTTCCGCGAACCCCAGGTGGAGGTCCGGGTACATAACAGAATCGGTCATTTGTGGCCTTGCCTTAAGAGCAAATGATGTTAATCTGTTCTTGAGCAAGGCGTAGAGATTGCGGTACAAGATGTTTTTGTCTCTGTATCTGTATGCACGTGTGAATGTATACATGTGAACAGAAGGTGAGAACAAGGGGGTTTTCAGACTGCCTTCACATTCCACTTTCATTGCCCGATGTTACCGTGTGTTTTTCTTGTGTTCAGACAACTTCCTAAACATCCCAGTGCTGTCCTATTTATTCCCTGGTTTCCCCCCCTGTTCCTTTCAAAACTGGTTTCTCCCTTTTTATTCTCATTTCAAAATGAGTTTGCAAGAAATCCTTTTCCTGGGAATCCGAACGCTTCCCCCCACTTCGAGGACTGCCAGAAAGGGAGGGTTTGGGTGTGAGGTTGTTGTTGGGTTTTTTTTAAATGCATGCCGGAGGCGAAATGTTTCAGCGCTGGAAGGCGCCTGCCTTGAATCTCTCAGATTAGAGTCTGCGCTCCTAACCACTACACCAAACTGGTCCACTGGATTGTGGACCCTACGGCATTATACCCCATTGAAGTCCCTCCCCTCCCCAAATGGCACCCTCCTCAGGCTCCACTCCCCAAATCTCCAAGTATGGCCCCACCTGGAGCTGGCAGCCCTATCCCTGGAGCTGAAAATGCCACTAATCCCTCTTTCTCTCCCTCTCCAGCCTGAGAAACCCCGGTGCTTTCTTGCCACCCCCCTCCCCTCTGTAGGGATCTGGGGGGGGTGGAGACGTCTGCAACTCCATTTCCTTAAAAATGGCTCTTGACATGTTTACCAGAACAGTGCAGAGAGAGACTGAAGAAGATACACATATTAATCATATGCCGGGGGGGGGGGGGAGGGACACAAATTGTGTGCTCTAAACACCAAGGCGCACGGAACGCTGTTACCTTCCCACCGAAGTGGTACCTATTTATCTACTTGCAATTTCTTGCTTTCGAACTGCTAGGTTGGCAGGAGCTGGAACTAGAGATGGGAGCTCACTCCGTCATGCGGCACCCGGGTCTTGAACTGCTGAACTACTGACCTTCCACAGCCTGTAGTTCAGCGTCTTAACCACTTGAGCCACCGCAACTCCTTTGGTAATTAGTATTTTGTATTAAATGTATCTGTTTACCAATTCGTATCAATATAACTTTGCATAAAGTATAAAATCACTTTTCAGAGTTTTTTCTTAGCTGATTTTCATGGCCGTGGTTGTGTTTTGGTCGCTATCCCTGTAGCTGGCCTTTTAATACCAGTTAGATCTGCAGCCCAAAATGGACAGGGGAATAAGGACAGCCCTGGAGCAAGCCAAATGGAGTGGCGAGCTTTCCTGCAAGCCAGCCATGCAGGACTGCTCAGGTCAGGGAGGCCAACAATAGCCAATTAGCTCACCCATTGCCTCCTCCTCCCAACTGGAAGCAGTGCATGATGGGACAGCTGGTGAGTTGACAGCAGCTGTCATGGCTGATGAGGGCTCTGGGCCAAGGGGCCCCTGAAGTTCGGACAGAGTAGCTGGCCCTGGCCCGTGCTTGCTCCTGACCACCAGTGGCCCTCTAGGGCAGAGATTTGTTACAAGGGCTGGGTCTGACATAAAGGTCACCTTGTCAGGCCGGGCCATGTGTTCCTTAAAATGTACCACCAGGGACCAGAGATATTTTGCCACTGACTGTGACCCATACCCCTCGTGATCCCTTCTGGTTGCCAACTCTGGGTTGGGCAATCCCTGGAGATCTGGGGGAAGACCTTGGGGAGGGCCTGTGTTTGGGGAAGGGAGGGACCTCAGCAGGGGGCTATAAGAAGAGGAGAGGAGAATGGATTTATACCCTGCCCTTCACTACCCGAAGGAGTCTCAGAGCACCTTACAATCTCCTTCCCCTTCCCCTCCCCCTCCCCACAACAGACACCAAATGAGGTAGGTGGGGCTGAGAGAGCTCTGAGAGAACTGCCTGTGAGAGAACAGCTCTGAAAGAACTTGTGACCGACCCAAGGTCACACCAGCAGCTGCACGTGGAGGAGTGGGGAATCAAACCCGGTTCTCCCAGATTAGAGTCTACGCTCCTAACCACTACACCAAATGGGCTCTATTTTAATACCCTAATATAGGCCCTTCCAGCCCACATTTCCCCCCGGTTTCTTGAGGGCCAGATGAGAGCCTTGTACAGACTGGTTCCAGCTCTGGAGCCATGTGTTTACCGTGTCTGCCCTAGGGCATTGGCCCACCAGGAAGCTTCCCTGTAAGTTAAATGGCCTGTCCACCCCTGTCTGCAGCAATTATCTGTTGGTGTTATTTAACCTTCATGCCATGAAGCGCTGTAACTGCCTATTTCTGATAATTAAACCTCTATTAAAGGGACAGGGCATTCCCCCCCCCCAGTTCATTTGGCATCTGTACCCTTCTTCAGCCCAGAATGCTGATTCATATTTCTTTTTTAAAAAATCATTAAAAGACCTTCCTTGTTGAAGTAATTTAATTGACATTACGTAATCTGTAGATTCTTTTCCTAAGTGTTTCGCTTGAAACACAGAGGGGGGCTTGCTTCCTTGGAGAATATAGCACTTATAGTATTGGTGGCTGTGAAAAAATCAGTATTCTGTACATGCCTCAAGGATAAACTATTCCGGAGGGTTTTTGTGTGTGTGTGTGATTGCATCTCCAGCGTTTGAATAGTGATACTCGATAGCTCTTATTATGGGATGTGAGAAGTACTTTCTTTTGTCTCTCCTAAATCTACTCACAATCAGCTTCATTGGGTGATCTTTTGTGTTAGGCGGGAAGGAGGAAATGTTCTCTCTCTCCTATTTCTCTCCATTGTACGTAATTTTATAGACTTCTTTAAAAAAAAAGTTAGGCTATACGAGAGGCTAGGACAGTGATGGCGAACCTTTTAGAGACCGAGTGCCCAAACTGTGACCCAAATCCCACTCATTTATCGCAAAGTGCCAACACGGCAATTTAACCTGAATACTGAGGTTTTACTTCAGAAAAAAACAACTCATACATTGACTTAAGATGATCCAAACAAAGTAAGGAAAGCAATCCCAAATGCTTTCATTTACTTAAAATTATTTGGCAGAGAATTCGACACTTTAATGATGGTCTGGGCCTGGCTGGGGCGATGGCATGCATACCCACAGAGAGGGCTCCGAGTGCCACCTCTGGCCCCCGTGACATAGGTTCGCCACCACTGGGCTAGGAAGTCCACAGATGAGTCCTCAACCTGTGTTTTCAGTGCTTGGTTTTAATTGGGACAGCAGGGAGCCCCGGGGTCTATAGGCTCCACCAGGGCCGTGTAGAAGACACACGAAGCGAAGCTGCCTTATACCAAATCAGACCATCAGTCCATCAAGGTCAGTATTGTCTATTCAGACCGGCAGCAGCTCTCCAGGGTCTTAGACCAGGCCTTTCACATCACCTATTGCCTAGTATTTTTAACGGGAGATGCAGGGGATTGAACCTGGGACCTTCTGCATGCCAAGCAGAGGCGGTTCTTCTGAGCCACAGCCTCTTCCCGGCCTGAAATGAAAAGGGCTCCCTGTTTGTCTCCTTGGGGGAAACATACAGGTCCTAATGAGGACTCCTATGAAGACCTGTTTGTTTATCCCGATGAGGCAAATAGCAATTCTGATTTCAAGTAACAAGTCCGGGAAGGGAAAGCTTAACACCTGACCCTGCCCACATCGATGTCCCAATCAAGGTTGCCAGCCTTCAGGTGGTGGATGGAGATCTCCCAGGATTACAATGGATGAACAGAGATCCATTCCCCTGGAGAAGATGGACTCTATGGTATTTTACCCTGCTGAGGTCCCTCCCCAAAGGCCGCCTTCCCCAAATCTCCGGAGATTTTCCAACCCAGAGCCGGCAACCCTATTCAAACCCAATTCAAATTCGGTTCCCACTTGCCAGCTTTTTAAAAGAAAAAGACACTGGCAAGCTCATTCACAAACCTCCTTGTTGCTCTCTGCGGGACATGCAAAGCGGCCTTAGATCTGCTTCGTGGATAGGGTTGCCATTCTCCTGACAGGAGCGGGGGCTTACCTGCTTTCTGGGCCCTTGATCCACCACCAGCAGTCTGGCTGGTGGGGGGAATCCTGCCCCCCAAAGAGCCCCGTCTGTGACAACGTGCCAGGGGCAATGACATCACCCAGAGGTGACATCATTGCACATGGCACGATGCGGGGAGGGGGGGGGGCTCTAGCATTTGAGGGAAAAAACCTTTATAGTTACCAGGGCTATTTTTGGGCAGGAACGCACAGGAACGGAGTTCCAGCTGGCTCCCAAGTTGGCCACGCCCAGCAGGAACTCATTAGCATAATAGGCCACATCCAACAGCAGAAACTCATTAGGACTGGCTACATTAGGGGTGTGTGGCCTAACATGCAAAGGAGTTCCTGCTACAATAACCACACTTCCGGTAACATGTGGGTGCGGCCTAATGTGCTAATGAGCTGTGCTGTCAGGGGTGTGGCCTAATATGCTAATGAGTTCCTGCTGTTGGGTGTGGCCTATTATCTGCTGGGCTTTTTCTACAAAAAGAGCCCTGATTGGTTACCATAGAGTTTTCCCTCAAACGCTAGAGCGTCCCCCCTGCAACGTATCCTGTGCGATGATGTCACTTACAGGTGACGTCATCCAAAAACTCCAGGACATGAAGAGGGACCCCCCACACACACACCAGCAGCCAGGTAAGACCTGGCCACCCTATCCACACATGAGGTAGGTTTCTAGCAGCTGCAGATGCCATCACTTCACGATTGCAATATCAAGTAATGACGGTCATGGGTGAACAGGCCACCACAGCCCTAATGCCCTAGAAAGGACTTCCCTATTGCCTCCAGTACAGTGTTCTTCTTCCTGATGTGTTAAATTATACCTTTCAGCGGCTGGGCAAATGAATAAGACCCGAGTGCTTTAGCTTTTCCTTGTTGAAGAACAGCCGCAAGGGGAGCACGGTTAGAGAAAACAGGGCCTCCAACCCATCTGCAGTTTTCAGAGGTGGTCTGATTCCGAGGGCCATGGACAAAAATCCAGAACCAGACCCCAGAACCAGTGTGACCACATCACCAGCCCCCCCAGCTGGGGCCAAGCAGGGGGTAGCTTCCCCCCATGGGAGGGGATGGTGAGAGTCGCAGCTGCTGCTGGGAGCCAGGTGTCCCAGAACTAGGGATTCCAGCCTCCAGGTGGGACCTGGAATTGCAGCTCATCTCCAGACTGCAGCGATCAGTTCCCCTGGAGAAAACGGATGCTTTGGAGGGTGGGCTCGATGGGCCTTGTGCCCCCACTGAGGTCCCCCTGTCCTCATCAGACTCCACCCTCAGATCTTCAGGAGTTCCCCAACCTGGAGCTCCAACCCTCCCCCCCCCATCATTGGCCAGGGGGCACTTCTCAATCCTGCCCAAGCCCCAGATGGGACACAAGCGAGCGGTGACAGGAAGCTGTTTATCAAGGCTATTTTTGGGCAGGAACGCACAGGAACGGAGTTCCGGCTGGCTCCTGAGTTGGCCACGCCCAGCAGGAACTCATTAGCATAATAGGCCACACCCAACAGCAGGAACTCATTAGGATTGGCTACATTAGGGGTGTGTGGCCTAACATGCAAAGGAGTTCCTGCTACAAAAAAGGCCCTGGTTTTGACAACAAACAAGGTAAACAGAATAAGAAGCAAAAGGTGGGTGTGGCTGGATGAGCACACTTCTGGTAACATGGGGTTGCGGCCTAATAGGCTAATGAGTGGTGCTGTCAGGGGTGTGGCCTAATATGCTAATGAGTTCCTGCTGTTTGGTGTGGCCTATTATGCTAATGAGTTCCTGCTGGGCTTTTTCTACAAAAAGACCCCAAGAGTGGGGCCCAAGGCAGGTGCCCCGGTTGCCCATTGACTAAGACCACCTTTGCCAGTTGGGGGCAACTGGTGCGTGCCAATTATAGCACGTTATTGGAGGGGTCCTAATTGAGAAGGAGCACTTATGGAGTTGAGGGATCTTTAGCCCTTCCACATATTGTTTTCCTGGTCCAAATTGCTGCTTTTACTTCCGCTGGAGAGTCCCCACCAGACAAACAGGAAATTGGAGGGGGGGTGGGATATGATTGGGAAGGCAGAGCATCAGAGTTGCTGAGAGCTGCTATATACTCCTTGGAGAAAACGGACACTTTGGAGGGTGAACTCGATGGCATTGTACCTAGGGTTGCTATTCCCCTGTTGGGGGTGGGGCTTTGCCCACTTTCAGGCCCCCCATGGTCCGCCAGCCTCCTGCCCCTCTCCCCACACCAACCACGGTAACAAAACAAATCACACGACGTGTCCAATTTCATGGGCCTCCCATGATGACCAGGGAATAGTGTATCCCCAGCTGCTCCCTAGAAAGGGGTAAAAGCCAGTTCCCCCTGTCCACCCGCAGGGGGTAGGGTTGCCAGCTCCAGGTTGGGCAAGTCCTGGAGATTTGGGGGATGGAACCTGGGGAGGACAGGGACCTCGGTGGGGTACACTGCCACAGAGGCCACCCTCCAAAGCAGCCATTTCCTCCAGGGGGACTGGTCTCTGTAGTCTGGAGGTGAGCTGTAAATCCAAGGGATCCCCAGGTCCCACCTGGAGGCTGGCATCCCTAAGCTAAACATGGTCTCTGCCCACCACTGCACTCAGCAAACTGACAGCCTCCCCCCCCTTAAGATGCCACCCATCGCTGTGCGTGAGCAATTGCATTTCCTTTCAAAAAACTGAATGGTCGATAGCATATCTTGCCATGTGATATGCATTTTGGCTCTCGTGATGTGCAGACCATTCCTAAGAGCTGTTAAGTGCGCAAGTGAGCGTGGATTCGTAATGCATAAATCAATCCCAACGAGAGAGAGAAAACGCCTACCAAAGAAGATCGCACATTCATTTGGAAAGAGCTTGATGGAGGATTTTGATTATCTGGTGATAATAAAAGAGCTTTTCGTATTAATTAATTCTGTCGCGCTGGTGGCATTCATATTAAAAAAAACCCTCCAGTTCTTTTAAAATAGTCTTCTTTTTTTTAAACACCCTTCCAATTATTGATTGTGAATTTCTGAAGCTCTAAAAAGTAGTTATTCTTCTCTGCTGATTTTAATAATCCTCTAAAAAAACAAAAGAAGCAATTTTCCATTTGTTCTAATGAGATCACTTGCGAGTGGTTTCTTTGCAAAGTAATTGCAACTTATTTTGAGTGCTGATTGCGGAGTGTGGGAGATGTTCCTTGGAAGGAGAATGCTCAACTTCACTTTTTTACCATAAGTATTTTTGTGTCCTGTACAAAACATTCTCTAAGCCGGCTTTCCAGGCCTGGTCGCTTATCTCTCCAAACCTTTGCTGGATATACACAAAGCAGCCTTGTGTGTGTGTGCGTAAAGCGCCATCAAATCACAGCCGACTTATGCCTGCCCAGTAGGGTTTTCAAAGCAAGAGATGAACAGCCAGGGCTTGCCTTGCCTGGCCTCTGCTTAGCAAATCTGGACTTCCTTGGAAGTCTGCCATCCAAATACTAACCAGGGATAACTGTCGAGGGATTTTCCCTTTAAGCCTAATGAAAATCTCCCCTCCCCTTACTCAGGTCTAGGGGGGGGGGGCTCACTTAAAGGCTTTTCGCTTGTGAAGTAGGCAATTTCCTTTAAATCGCTCATTAGACTTATCTTAGAACCATAGAGTAAAGGGGCCATACAGACCATCTAGTCCAACCCCCTGCCCAATGCAGGACCAGCCTAGAGAATCGCTGAGAAGGGTTTGTCCAGCCTCTTCTTGAAAGCTGTCAGTGAAGGGGAGCTGACCACCTCCCTAGGCAGCTGATTCCACCTTTGAACTACTCTGACCCTGGAAAGGTTTTTCCTAATATCCAGCCGATACCTTCCTGCATGTAATTTAAACCCGTTGCTTCGGGTCCTATCCTCTGCTGCCAACTGAAACAGCTCCTTGCCCTCCTCCAAACGACATCCTTTCAAATGTTTAAAGAGCGGAATCGTGTCCTCCCTTCAATCTCTTCTTCTCCAAACTAAACATTCCCAAGGCCCTTAGCCTTTCCTCATAGGGCTCAGTCTCCAGACCCCTGATCATCCTCGTCTTTTGCACCCTCTCGATTTTGTCCACATCTTACTCATCTGTCACTATTTTCACTCACAAGTATAGAATCATAGAATGTTAGAGTTGGAAGGGACCTTGCAGGTCATGTAGTCCAACCCCCTGCACTCTGCAGGAGTATACTGAAAGTAGCCCTACACACAGCTCTTTTGTAGAAAAAGCCCAGCAGGAACTCATTAGCATAATAGGCCACACCCAACACCAGAAACGCATTAGCATATTAGGCCACACCCCTGCCAGCACAGCTCATTAGCACATTAGGATGCACCCCCATGTTACCAGAAGTGTGGTTATCCAGCCACACCCACCTTTTGCTTGTTATTGTTTACCTTGCTTGTTGTCAAAACCCAGGACTTTTTTTGTAGCAGGAACTCCTTTGCATGTTAGGCCACACACCCCTAATGTAGCCAATCCTAATGAGTTTCTGCTGTTGGGTATGACCTATTATGCTAATGAGTTCCTGCTGCGCGTGGCCAACTTGGGAGCCAGCCGGAACTCCGTTCCTGTCCGTTCCTGCCCCAAAATAGCCCTGCCTATAACATACCCGAAAGATGGTTGTCCAGCCTCCGCTTGAAAGCGTCCAGCGAAGGAGCACCCACCACCTCCCAAGGCAGACTGTTCCACTGCTCAACCACTCTTACAGTTAGGACGTTTCTCCTGATACTTAGCCAGTAATGACTCCCTTGTAATTTCCACCCATTAGATCTAGTCTTGCAATCCGGAGCAAGAGAGAATAGATCTGCTCCATCTTCTACATGACAGCCCTTCAAATACTTGAAGACTGCAATCATGTCCCCTCTAAGCCTTCTCTTTCCCAGGCTAAA
>NW_015171595.1:54464-60477 GCF_001447785.1 Gekko japonicus | reverse complement strand
CCCAGAGAGCACTGCGATCAGGATCCCAAAACCGCCTGGACCTCCCTGGCCCAAAGGAAGTCAGGTTGATGGCAACCAGGACTAGGCCTTTTTCGTTTGTAGCTCCGTCCTATTGGAACGAGCTTCCTGCGAAGATCAGGGCCCTGCAGGACTTGTCACAGTTCCGCAGGGCCGTGAAAACAGAACTTTTAAGGCAGGCGCTACCAGCAGCGCCCTGTGCGAACTCCGATCCAACACGACCTAGCGTGGTGGCACCGCTGAATGTGTCCCTAAACTGCACTTTATTTTTATCGCCATCAAATGAATGTTTTATATTGACTTGTTTATGTTTTTTAAATGATGCATTTTATTCTATTACTGTACAATGTATACTGCTTATCAGTTTTTGGAAGCCGCCCTGAGCCCACCTGGCGGGGAGGGCGGGCTAAAAGTGAAATATATAAATAAATAAACAGTTGCACCATCCAGCCCACACTTAACCAGCTTATCCTCAAGGATATCATGAGAAACTTTGTCGAATGCTTTGCTAAAATCTAGATACACTATATCCACAGCACTGCCAGAGTCAACCATTTTGGTAACTCTGTCAAAAAAAGGAGATAAGGTTGGTCTGGCATGACTTATTCTTAATAATCCCATGCTGGCTACTACCAATTGACTCATTCCGTTCAAGGTGCTCACAGACAGAGCGTTTAATAATCTGCTCTAGAATTTTCCCAGGTAACATATCACTTATTCTGCAGCTCAGTTTGTTTAGTTCTTCCCCACTTCTATGTATTGTACTGCTGTTTACATGTGTTATTTCTCTAAATCTGAAATGTTCGTAATCATTAACTTACAAAATGCTAAAAAAGCATTAATTAAAAAAAGAATTAATTCATTGTGATACCAGCCCAGAGCTGAGAGAGCTCTTTCGAGAACTGCTGCTTCCAGAACAGCTCTGAGAGAACTGTGACTAATCCAAGGTTATGCCAGCAGCTGCATGTGGAGGAGTGGGGAATCAAACCCCAGATTAGAGTCCATGCTCCTAACCACTACACCAAACTGGCAAAAGGTCAGGACCTAGAATTTCGAAGAGAGCTCATCAGTTCTGTTCCCAGTAACCATTCCACAAGTTTCTTGCGGGTCTCCACTTGTACATTCTACATTCCAAAAAGAAAAACCAAGCCATAAAACTCTTCTCTGAGAGATAGCATGGCAACAACCCTTGACAATATTGCAAAGGGAACAGAGGTCAAAAGAACAGATCCATGGGGGGGCGGGGGAGTCAGGCAGGAACACAGCATTTCTAAAATTTGACAAACCGAAATAGGCTCATAGTTATAAGACATGTAGGATTCCTTAACATTAACCCGACTTAGCTTTCGAGATCTGGTGAGATCAGGCTACCTGTCTGGTACATCTCTGCAACAGGTTGTGTTTATTTGCTTTAACTTCTATCAAACATTAATTCGTTGCCTTTCTACCTTGCAGAAGTCAAGGCAGCTTACAAGGTAAATAAAACAAGGTCCACAAACAATTTATTTATTTATCTATTTATTTAATTTATTTATTGGGTTTCTATCCTGCCCTCCCCGCGAACGGGCTCAGGGCGGCTTACCTTTAAAAGACCACAATTTAATATCTTAATTAGAAGAAGAAGAAGAGATTGGATTTATACCCCGCCCTTCACTACCCAAAGGAGTCTCAGAGCGGCTTACAATCTCCTTTCCCTTCCCCTCCCCACAACAGACGCCCTGTGAGGCAGGTGGGGCTGAGAGAGCTCTCTTGAGGACTGCCCTTGAGAGAAGATCTCTGAAAGAACTTGTGACTGACCCAAGATCACACCAGCAGCTGCATGTGGAGGAGTGGGGAATCAAACCCAGTTCTCCCAGAACAGAGTCCATACTCTTAACCACTTCACCAAACTGGCTGCCAATAAATAAAAACTAAATTAGTCAAAGGCAGTCCTAGGTCAAATTGTCTTTAACTGCCTCCTAAAGATCAAAAGTGGGGCAGGCACATCTCCCTGAGGAGGTTGTTCCATAATTGTGGAGCTGACAGCGAAAAGGCCTTCTCTTGTATGCCCACCAGATGAGCTTCTTTGATTGGCGGGTAGGGTTGCCAACTCTGGGTTGGAAAATACCTGGAGACTTTGGGGGGTGGATCCAGGAGAGGGTGGGGTTTGGGGAGGGGAGGGGTCTCAGCATGGCACAATGCCATAGATTCCGCCCTCCAAAGCAGCCATTTTCTCCAGGGGAGCTGATCTCTGTCAGCTGGAGATCAGTCGTAAAAGTGGGAGATCTCCTGACCCCACCTGGAGGCTGGCAACCCTATTGGTGGGACAGTCAGGAGGGACCCTCCCTGAGATCTTAATTCCTGAGCAGGAAAGTATGTGAGAAGACAGTCCCAAGCCATGTAGGGCTTTGATGTCCACAGTTCTCATCAGGTGATGACTGCCACGTCAAGTAATTATTGTCATGTGTGAACACCCAACAGCCTTAATACTGCAGAAAGAACATTCATATTGCCTCAGGGACAATGTTTTTTCAGCAGAGCTCATTTCACACATCCAGCCGCCACACAGCTGTGAACATCACAACACAAAACCAAATGTAGGCTTTTTGAAATGTTTAAGATCATAGACCGGGCTTTTGATCGAAGCTTTGGCTCACACGCTTTGAGCAACTGGCGTCTACATTTGGGGAAGTAATTCACCAAAATACAAGCACACTCTGTCCATTAATTTCAAATGGCTCAAGAAGAAGAAGATGAAGACGAGGAGGAGGATACCCCGCCCTTCACTCGGAGCAGAGCAGTTTACCATCTCCTTTCCCTTCCCCTCCCCACAACAGACACCCTGTGAGGTAGGTGGGGCTGAGAGAGCGCTTTCCAGGACTGTTCTTTCGAGATCAACTCTGACAGAACTATGGCTTGCCCAGGGTCATCCAGCAGCTGCAAGTGGAGGAGTGGGGAATCAAACCCAGTTCTCCCAGATTAGAGTACACTGCTCTTAACCACTACACCAAACTGGCTCTAACCCCAATGAAATTTCCTTCAGTGCTTGGATCTGATGCCATGGATTTTGTGGAGAACATGTTAACTGTGCTTAACTGCAGCGATATGGTGTGAGCCAATCGCTGAGTCTGCTTGGTTTGATGCTAAACAGCTGCTATAACAAACTGAGAGCCAGTTTGGTGTGAGAGCCAGTTTGGTGTAGTGGGTAAGTGTGCGGACTCTAATCTGGGAGATCCGGGTTTGATTCCCCACTCCTCCACTTGCAGCTGCTGGATGACCTTGGGCAAGCCATAGTTCTGTCAGAGCTGTCCTTGAAAAAGAGCAGTTTCTGTCAGAGCTCTCTCAGCCCCACCTACCTCACAGGGTGGCTGTTGTGGGGAGGGGAAGGGGAAGGAGTTTGTAAGCTGCTCTGAGTCTCTGAGTGAAGGACGGGGTATAAATCCAATCTCGTCTTCTTCTTCTATACCTTCTTCTATACCTTCTTCTATACTTTCTTCTATATCTGCTTCTATACCTCTAGTGATGCGATGTATGCAGCATCGCACCACTACCACCAAAATGTGGTTCCATCGGGGTGCAAGGTGACCCTGGAAGGAGAAGGGATGACAGGTTACTGGAACGTTGCCATTGGACTAAGATCTACCCCATCTTGCGATAAATGGAGCACTGACACTTTGTTGTTGTATTATATTGTTTTATTGTTTTTATCTGTTTTTATCTGTTTTAACTCTGGCACTTGTGCCTCATTGTTAGCCGCCCTGAGCCTTCGGGGAGGGCGGGATATAAATCCAAAAATAAATAAATAAATAAACAGTTTGCATTGTTTGGTTTGGTTTTCAAAACTCTGCATGTGTGAAAACACCGCTGACGTACAGATGTGGACTGTTTATTACCACGCACAAAAATGAAGGCATAACAAAAAATAAACCACACCATAGTGATTCTGATACATCCATACCTATGATTATATCAAAAATCCTTTTTTGATTGGTAGTTTATTTATTTAATTCATTTATATGCCATTTTCCTCTCCAGTGGGAACCCAAAGCGGCTTACATTGTCCTTCTCTCCTCCATTTTATCCTCACAACAGCCCTGAGAGGTAGGTTAGGCTGACAGAGTGTGACTGGCCCAAGGTCACCCAGCGAGCTTCCATGGCACAAGTAAGGATTCGAACCTGGGTCTGCCAGGTCCTAGTCCAACACTCTTAACCACTACACCACACCAGCTCTCTAGTGGTTTACAGTCAGTGCATACATGTGAACAGTAAAGGGTGTGTGTCCAGTTTGGTGTAGTGGTTGTGTGGATTCTAACCTGGGAGAACCGGGTTTGATTCCCCACTCCTCCATTTGCACCTGCTGGATGACCTTGGGCAAGCCATAGTTCTGTCAGAGCTGTTCTTGAAAAAGAGCAGTTCGTGTCAGAGCTCTCTCAGGCCCACCTACCTTACAGGGTGTCTGTTGTGGGGAGGGGAAGGGAGTTTGTAAGCTGCTCTGAGACTCCCTTGGGTAGTAAAGGGCGGGATATAAATCCAATCTCCTCCTCCTCCTCTTCTTCTTCTTCCAAAGGAATGAGAAGGAAAACAGTAGAATTAATTTTAAAAGTTTTCCTAGCTAAACAAGATTTCCCGAGGAATGGACTACTGGACATAGCTAACCCACTGAAGATGAAGTCCATTCCTATGAAATGGTTCCTCCCCGCTAACCCCTGCACTTTGGATATAGAACACACGGCTGAGGACACTTTAAAAACAGTAGGCCAGAGTTCATGTAATGTCTCATTAGATGTGGGAATTGCAGTCTTTTTGATCTCTAGGGACTCCGATCTAGCTCTTCTCCGGCAAACCAGCACAGCTACTCACCTGAAACAGTTTGCAATCTAATTTCACAGAGAAAGGTGAAGGTTGTCCTTGTGGCTAGAATATGAGTTTATTAAATTACAGGCTGTTAGTTTCCACGCACGTCCAAAATGCACTATAAAAAGTTCAGTATTAGGTAGGACTGTAGGCAAACGCAGTGTAGGAACGAAGCCCATCTTACACAGAATTCATTACTAAGCAGGAAAAAAAATCCTTCCTCAAAAGGGCAAATCTTAAAATATACAATGGTGTCATCTTGCCCAGAGATCATTCAGGGTATGAGTCAGGGAGCACTGTAAGGTATGGAGAGAAAAATCAAATTTTCTATTGGCGTTGGGGAAATGGGGAATGGGGAATGAAAATGTTACGGAAATAACTTCAGGATCCCCGGAGCAATCAAATCATGCCTCTGGCTCAGCTATCAGCGTCATAATCTGTATTGTATTGTGCTTGTGGCAGGGAAGCCTCTGCCATCGATTGGTGCAGCAACCTGGAATGTTCAAGAGCTGAGGGAACAAACCCGTCTGCAGTCCAATTTGTTTGAGGAGAAGGGAAATTGTCAGTGCAGCTGAGAATCAGAGGGCAGGAATGAAAACTGGAAAGAGGTTATGGGATGTACGAAATCTAGACAAGGAGCCTAGAGACAAGGAAGCTGAAGTATGTGGCAATGAAGTGAGGAGGAAACTGAAGGGGAGGGTAAATCATACTTGAGAAAAAGGGCAGGGGAAACATGGAACGGAAGAGGAAGGGGCTAATCATGAAAGGGGCTTTGAAAAATGTCACAGTTCCCATGAGGGCTGCATTCCCTGTACTACTGTCTACAGCTCTCTAGGGTCTCAAGCAGAGGTCTTTCACATCACCTACAGCCTGACTCTTTCAGCAGAAGAAGCCATGCATTGAACCTGGGACCCTGCTTTTCCAACTGATCTCCAGACTACAGAGATCAGTTCCCCTGAAGAAAATGGCTGCTTTGGAGGGTGGACTTTATGGCATTGTGCCATGCTGAGGTTCCATGCTGAAAGTCAGCGTGGTGTAGTGATTGCGAGTGGCAGACTCTAATTTGGAGAGCTGGGTTTGATTCCCCACTCCTCCACATGAAGCCTGTTGGGTGACCTTGGGCCAGTCACAGTCCTCTCAGAACTCTCTCAGCCCCACCTAC
>NW_015171595.1:42216-54243 GCF_001447785.1 Gekko japonicus | reverse complement strand
GAGGAGGAGGAGGAGGAGGAGGAGGAGGAGGAGGAGATTGGATTTATACACCGCCCTTCACTACCCAAAGGTGTCTCACAGTGGCTTACAAACTCCTTTCCCTTCCCCTCCCCACAACAGGCACCCTGTGAGGTAGGCGGGGCTGAGAGAGCTCTTGACAGAAACTGCTCTTTTTTCAAGAACACCTCTTATCAGAACTACGGCTGGCCCAAGGTCATCCAGCAGGTGCAAGTGGAAGAGTGGGGAATCAAACCTGGTTCTCCCAGATTAGAGTCTGTGCACTTAACCACTACACCAAACTGGCTCTCCCACTACACCAAACTGGCTCTGAGCCCCTCACCTTGAATAGCCGCCAACATGTTGCAAGCGGTCACGCTCAGAATGCAACATGCTCATTTCCATAAACCAAAACCAGAACTGTGATCATCTCCAGACTGTAAAGGGGAACATTTGCTCTCCTTTGGCCTGTAGCAGCCTGTTTCGTCCCAGAGTTTGTTTCCCTCACATCCACGGGGTGTGTAGTTTCGTGTAAGCCCCGAAAGCACGCAATCTGTGTGACTGTGGTAAATGCCTTGAACATCACATACCCATACAATCTGAGACAGTCGCTATTTTTAAATAGATAAGGAAATCACTGGCTTTAAGCCAATGGGACCATACAGGCAGAAAGCTCCTTCTTGTACTTGCTTAGTATTCTGTTAAAATTTCACCGTCTTTCTTCCTTCCAATGCATATTCTTTTTCATGTGGTCCGTTAATCTCGCCGTTTAATCAACAGTCTTTTTAAAGTCAATTAGGAGAGAACAGTGGGGTTAATGTTGTGTAAGGTGAACATTTATTTTTTTCAGGAGCGGCACATTCTTTTATCTTAAGTATGACATTTTTTAATTAAGCATTTTTTTTTAAAAAAAGGGGGTTTGTTCTCAGAATAGAAGCACTCCATATGACATTGTGCTTCAGATGCCAAACTCAGCTGATCTTTAAGTTCCTTCTTCGAGGTATGTTCTTGTAATTTGCTGCTATGAAAAGCTACCACAGGGGATGGGAAAGGCCCAGAAATGATTGGGCAAGGCAATTGTATGTAGGGTTGCCAACCTCCAGGTGGGGTCTGGAGATCTCCAGAAATTACTGTTAGCCAAAGAGGCAGTCTCCTATTTAATTGGTGGAACTTAGCTTAAAGGAGACAAAGCCGGGGGTGGGGACTGGGATTCTACACCTACAGGGATTTTCCCCTTAGAGAACTCCCAAAATAAACCAGTCAGATGTTTAACTGGAAAGGGTTTTATTGGGAAAGGAATTAAAGGGGCAAAATACACATACAAATACACAGAAAACACACAAGCTAGCTAAGAGAAAAAACAGGGAGGAGAAGGGAGAAAGTAGTTTTGGGTAGCTGATAGTTACCAGTCTTGAAGAATGAGGTCCGCGGAGGCAGCAGTTAAACGGCCAGCATTTTACAGTGAAGAGGAGGAGGCCCACATGCAAGTGGGTGTGAGGTATGGTGCTGAAAACACACACACACCGCCATGGAGCAGCATGCTTGCAATTCTGGGGCAAAATGCTGCCTGGGGCAGTCTGACATGTTTTGCCCTCAAAACAATGATGACTTTTCAAGGGTGAACAATGACTTGGGTGAAACCTTGATGAGTGTACCTGAGAAGGACTACAGGCATTAATGTTTCTTGATGACCCCCTAAGTACCGGACAGGAGAAGCTATCAGTTTTTACTAATAGTGTTAAGTGTTGCTAAATGGGTAATGGGAAGTGAGGCTGGGCGTGTGACAAGGTTAATTCAAGGTGAGGCGACCTATCTTGCGAGACCCATTGTCCTGAATTATGCCTCTCTATAGGGTGGGGAGGAGGTCGTCAGCAGGTCAGCCGCCCTTTCCCACACACTTCTGATCTATATGTCCGGACTTGCCCTGGCCGACATCCATTTTGTGTCCTTTTGCATTGTATTTGATGGTCCAGCCTTGTCTCTTGCTGGCGTCCATTTTTTTTGACATTTTTAGGCCAGGCAGTGCATTACAGCCCACGATATCTGAGCTGATACTGATATAATAGTAAAGATGTTTATGGGTTGTCTATCTATAAACTGCCCCTCAGTGAGAGGAGGGGTCTGACTGCTAACGTTACAGGTGATCTGCAGATGACAGAGGATCCTAACTACACAATACTTTTTTTCTGGGTATGTCCCCTGGTTGGGTTAGCAGGTGCATTCTGGGAGACTGTTCCTCCCAGGCAGGCATGGGCCCCAATTCAGTTTGGATGGGACTGTATGCTGCAGGATCCCTTGGAGAAAAAGGTATTCGTTTATTTAATTCATTTATACCCCATCTTTCTCCCCAATAGGGACCCAAAGCAACTTATTATCTTTAGCAGGTGCATTCTGGGAGTCTGTTCCTCCCAGTCAGGTGTGGGCCCAATTCAGTTTGGATGGGACTGTATGATGCAGGATCCCTTGGAGAAAAAGTTATTCATTTATTTAATTCATTCATACCCCACCTTTCTCCCCAATAGGGACCCAAAGCAACTTATTATCATCATCCTCTCCTCCATTTTACCCTCACAACAACTCTGTGAGGCAGGTTAGGCTGAGAGAGTATGACTGGCCCAAGGTCACCCAGCAAACATCCATGGCATGAGTGGAGATTCAAACCCATGTCTCCCAGACTACTAGACTGACACTCTTCACCACTACACCACACTGGCAGCTTCAGATGGCAATACATCCCTGCTGAGCTTCCTTCTCTTCTTCCAAAAGAAGGTGATGAGCTCCCCCTCACTAGCAGTCTTCAAGCAGAGGCTGGATGAACACTAGTCAGGGATTCTCTAGACTGATCCTGCATTGAGAAGGGTGTTGGACTAGATGGCCTGTATGGCCCCTTCCAACTCCATGATTCTATAACTCGTCCTTTCCCAGGCACACCCCCCCCCAATTTTCAGGAATTTCGCAACCTAGAACTGGCAAACCCGATCTCTTGCTTAAATCCATTGAAAGTGCTGAGAGATAGCTTGATCGTGGTCTGCTGTTATTAGTGAGGCCACTCAGTGACGGATATCACACAGCCTTGCCAAAATGCAGGGTACAGTCGAGGAAGATTTGAGGAATGTATGTTACTGCTGATCTAAATAAATTCTTGGTATGATTACTCTTTGGGGATGTGGAGGCTTGCGACGTTCACGAGCCTAAAGATCAAATAGCCAAAAGAAAAGAAAAAAGAACCCCACACGATAACCTCGTCTTAAAATAATGGGCGTTTGGTATGACACGATGCCGACAGAAGATGGTAAATTGAAAATTATATGGTTGGAACTCTGTTGTCCTTGGAGAGGTGCAATACACACACTTCAATCATGCGCCGCGCTGAGATCCCCGAAGCTGTTGACATACCGGTGGGAGGTAGGGACGGAATGTCATTCTTTTGTTTCACCACTTTTCTCAGCATGTGACACCACCTTTCTGATCTCGGAGGGGAGCAGAGAACAATTTTTCATGACTGCTGGAAGGCAAACAATAAACATCCTTTCCGGGTGGATCATATCACCGCTCAGTTCTTATAAATAAAGCGTCCCATTCAGACACCTCGACCATCCCTCTCCAGAAGTATGCCCTTAGGACAAGTTCTGACATCTTTTCCCTTGTTCGGCGACATCTTCCTGCGCAAATTAGCATCAAACACTCGACACCGGGGCTGCAGAATTAAGAGCTGTGCTGCATTAAACATGGGCTGAACATTGCAGAATGGCTGCGGCACCACCGGTGTAAATGATCTGCTGGTGAAACGGCAGTCGTCTTCCAGCTTCCAAATGACTCCAAACAATTAATTCCCAGCATGCCAAATTAGCTAGCACAGGGGTAGGATACATGCTTTGCATGCACACAATATTATATTCAGTTCTCTGATGCGCCTTACATTCCGGTCTCTGGTAGGGATGTGTTTTTCCCCAAAATGCAACAAATCAAAATCTGTTCTGAAAGCACCCCATTTGTTAACTTTGGAAAGGCATCAAGCCTGAACGAAATCAGCTCTGAGCTTTGGATCTGAACCAACTGAGCATGCTGTGACAGTACAATGTTTGCAGCTGCACTCTGCGTTCATTTTCTTTCCCCCTTGCACTCTCTCTAACTTACTGTTTCTCTGAGGTGGTGAGGGGTACGGAAGGATCAGCAAGGGGAGAGTGTGACTTGACAGGTACGTGCCTGACAGGCACACTATCCAACCGAGATACTTAACTTCTGTTTATGCCATACAGTGGGCTTAACTTTTTTTTTAAATCAACAAAGGTTTATTCAAGGTTTTCAACATGTAACAATACAAGAATATAACAACAATATGATGAGAAGATGGGCTTAACTACACAATACTTTTTTTTCTGGGGAGGTCCCCTGGTTGGGTCAGCAGATACATTCCAGGAACCTGCTCCTCCCAGGCAGGTGTGGGCCCAATTCAGTTTGGGACTGTACCATGTAGGGAGAGGAGACATAAGTCTAGAAGAAGAAGAGGGAAGAGATTGGATTTATACCCCGCCCTTCACTCAGAGTCTCAGAGCGGCTTACAAACTCCTTTCCCTTCTCCTTCCCCACAACAGACACCCTGTGATGTGGGTGGGGCCGAGAGAGCTCTGACACAAGCTGCTCTCTTTCAAGGACAGCTGTGCCAGAGCTTGTGACAGACCCAAGGTCACATCAGCAGGCGCAAGGGGAGGAGTGGGGAATCAATCCCGGTTCTCCCAGATTAGAGTCCGCCCACTTAACCACTACACCAAACTGGCTCTCAGTTTACCCCTGTATCATTTTCTCAACCCAAAACAGCACTGTGGGGGCACTATTAGTCCCACTGAGCAAACCTACACATACCTTCTCAGTACATGTGGAGAAACCAACAGGGCAAAGAGCATCTCTGAGGTCATTTCAAGTCAGGAAAATAGCATGGGGGGGGGGGGAGTCTGAGTTCCCCTCTGCCCAGATCTGAATTGGGCCTCTGTTTGCCTGAAAAGCATGGACTTCCAGAACACGTTCCAAGCTGAAAACATACCAAGGAAAATACGACATAGAGTTAAGCATACAGTGCTGTCCCTCATTGGCACTTGTGTTTCAATACACAGCATTTTGTCACATCAAATTATTAGTTCTTTAAATTGGGGAGGGATCTCGTTTTGTACAGGCAGGGCCACTCCTTGCTGAAGCGATTTCAGCTATCTGCTGTTAGCTTGATGGTAGGAGTGAGCAAACGCCTTGTGTGGATGTGATGCTGACCTTCAGTTCTTACACATCTCTTCCTGCCTATGTTACCAATGTGTATATACACATTGATAAAACTCTACAAAAAAGCAATCTAGATGTAATTGCATATACTTACACCTAGGGTTTCTATATCTGTGTGGGAGCGCATAGAATTATAGAATGTTAGAGCTGGAAGGGATCTTGCAGGTCATCTAGTCCAACCCCCTGCACTCTGCAGGAGCATAGCCAAAAGATAGCCCTACAACATACCCAAAAGATGGTCGTCCAGCCTCTGCTTGAAAACATCCAGTGAAGGAGCATCCACCACCTCCCGAGGCAGACTGTTCCACTGCTCAACCACTCTTACAGTTAGGAAGTTTCTCCTGATATTTAGCCGGTAACAACTCCCTTGTAATTTTCACCCATTAGACCTAGTCCTGCAATCTGGAGCAAGAGAGAATAGATCTGCTCCATCTTCTACATGACAGCCCTTCAGATACTTGCAGACTGCAATCATGTCCCCTCTAAGCCTTCTCTTTCCCAGGCTAAACATACCCAACTATTTCAGCCTTTCCTCATAAGACTTGGACTCCAACCCTCTCACTATCCTGGTTGCCCTCCTCTGGATACGCTTGAGTTTGTCAACATCCTTCCTAAAATGTGGTGCCCAAAACTGGACACAGGACTCCAGGTGGGGCCTGACCATGGCAGAATAGAGCGGAACTACCACCTCCCGTGATCTGGACACAGTGCTTCTGTTAATGCATCCTAAGATTGCATTAGCTTTCTTCACAGCCACATCGCACTGCAGGCTCATGTTTAGCTTGTGATCAACCAGAACACCCAGATCCCTTTCACATGTGCTGCTTTCAAGCCAAGTCCCTCCCATTCTATAACTGTGCCTTTGATTTTTTGTACCTAAGTATAGGACTTTGCACTTCTCTCTTTTGAAATTCATTTTATTTGTCTCAGCCCACTGTTCCAGCCTATCTAGATCATTTTGAATCCTGACTCTGTCTTCTTATTAGAAAAGCATCACACACAAAAAATGTGATATATTAGTAAAACACCACACACACAAAAATGCAACATAGTTATATGTCTAATCACATCAGGATTGCTTTTGTGCTTTGTTTCAGCAACGTGCATTGGTGGTGGTGAGGAGATAAGTGATCAGAGGGAAGTTAGTGAAACATCCCATGCAACAATTGTGTAATTAATTTAAGGAATTCTTCTAGCCAAACAGGAATTAAGAAGGAAAAGACGGCATCACAGAGATCAATTCCAGACCAGTAAAGGAGCTGAACAGGAAACTGTTCCTGTTTAGCTGTTCACCGATCACAGCTTTAGCCCACTGTTCTCTGCTGGTTTCCAGTGACCCATGATGGGTGCGCCACTGCTGTTATCACCAAAGCCATGATAATTAGGTTCATCTACTGTGCCAACAGGGTTGCCAGTTACAGGTTGGAAAATTTCAGGAGATTTGGGGGTGGAGCTTGGGAACTAGAATGCCATAAAAGCAGTGGAGTATAACACCACAGAGTTCACCCTCCAAAGCAGTTATTTTCTCCAGGGGAAACGATCTCTGTGGTCTGGAGATGAGTTGTAATTCCGGGAGATCTCCAGGCCCCACCTGGAGGTTAGCAACCCTATGTGCAGAAGGTGTTCCTTTTAAGCACTTCCCACTTCCCTTTCAAAGCCAGGCTGTCTTTTGTGATGCCTGAGAACACAAGCATATAAGACGAGCCCTGCTGGATCAGACCAATGGTCCTTCCAGTCCAGCATCCTGTCTCACACAGTGGCCAAACCAGTTCCTCTGGAGGGCCAACAACAGGGCATAGAGGCCGAGACCTTCCCCTGGTGTTGCCTCCTGGCTCTGGGATTCAGAGGCTTAGTGCCTCTGGACGTGGAGGTTACCGTCAGTCACCAGGGCTAGTAGCCACTGATAGACTTCACCTCCATGAATCTATCTCATCCCCCTTTAAAGCTGTCTCTTCCTGTGGCCATCACTACATCCTCTGGCAGCAGATCCCACATTTTAATCACACAGTGATTCCCCATCCTTCCTCCACATGAAGCCTGTTGGGTGACCTTGGGTCAGTCACGGTTCTCTCAGAACTCTCCCAGCCCCCATCTACCTCATAAGGTACCTGTTGTGAGGAGAGGAAGGGAAGGAGTTTGTAAGCTGCTTTGGGGTTCCTTAAGGTAGAGAAAAATGGGATATAAAACCCAGCTCCTCCTCCTCCTCCTCCTCCTCTTCTTCTTCTTTGGATTGGGAGGGCTGACTAAAGATCAAGGTTGAACCAAGTCAGCCAAGTGCCTCTTTTGTGATTGGGGCTGGCTTTCAGGTCTGAATGCTTTTCCGCAGAGACTCACCATGCAGCCCGGCCACCACTCGCCACAACCAGGCACGCTTTCCCCACTGCACCGACATCAACACCCAGCTTTGTACTCAGACGTCTACCCCGTCTTCAAGCTGCCGCTTCAAAGGCTTCCGCGTCGCTGGAGGGGAGTCTGCCTTGAAAGCCCTTCACAGTCACGGAGAGGGCTTTCACATCACGTCACTCCCATCGTTTTGAAGATCTTTCGTTAATACGGGTCACCTTTGAAGGCGTCCAAATTGCTGAAGAGGTTCTCCTCTAAGTTCCCCATGTGACTGGCGCAGCTCTCTGAAATTCTCTTTGGCATCTCTCCAGAGAGGTTTCTGTAACTGGTCGGAACATTCCCTTGAAGAACATCTCTTTTTTCCCCCCTGCTTGCGTCTGGCTTTTGCGAGCCACTGAGGATCTTTGATGTCCTCACGCTAGTCCAGTCTTGTGGGAAATGTTCCGTGAATGCAGCTTATATCCTATTCCGGTGCTCATTGTGCTGGGATGTTAGGTAGACTAGGGTTGAACCCCGCTCAGCCAAGTTTGGTTGCAGCTCACAGCTAGCTTATTATAGAGTAATCCGTTTCAATTCAATGGGACAGTTCTGTAGTGTGTTTGAGATCTTTAACTTTTTCAAGGGCATTATCAGTATTGCACTTGTATCAGGTGGGTAGCTGTGTTGGTCTGTTTTTTTTGGGAGAGATGGATCTCTGTTCTGAAGGCAAGAGCCATTGAGGGCAACTGAAAATGACCACCGCAGGAGAATGGAGTGGACATTTGGAGAACATAACATCCAAATCACAAGATGTCATAGTCCCGGTGTGCACTGCACTAGCCAAAATGTACCTGGACTATTGTGTGCAGTTCTGGAGGCCTCACTTCAGAACGGATGTGGGCAGAATAGAGCGGGTGCAGAAAAGAGCAATGAAGATAATCGGGGACCTGGAGACCAAGCCCTGTGAGGAAAGGCTGAGGGACTTGGGAATGTTCAGTCTGGAGAAGAGGACGTTGAGGGGGGACATGAGGGCTCTCTTTTATTTATTTTTATTTATTTAATTGCATTTATACCCCGCCCTCCCCGTAAGCGGGAATCTGAAGGGCTGTCACTTAGAGGAGGGCATGGAGCTGTTCCTGTTGGCAGCAGAGGACAGGACTTGCAAAAATGCTTAACAACATTTGTGACCTGGGCCTCCATTGAAAGGGAAGCATCCAGGATCACCCCCAGGCTCTTGATGGATGATCCAGATGTTAACGGCCTACTGTCAAGAGCTGGGAGTTGGCATGTTGGGGGGCACTCTATGATTTGCCACATGCTCTATGGTTTAATCATAAAGTTTTTGGGAATTCTAGATATTTCCCCGACATTACGATGTCACTTCCAGTTTTTACAGGAAGTGGGAGGTTACATGCTGGACTGATGCTGGTGTTCCTGTCCCTGCTCCACAAATGCCCCTCAGGGTACCAGGCTGCAGCCCGGCAACCCTAGGGGAGGGTTATATTGAGACGAGGACAAAGCGGCTGTCCTTTTTTCTTACGTCCCCTTTATTATCACTCTGTTTATAAATATACAAACTGCATGCAAAAACATAGTCATCTTATGCCGTGTAAGGACGAGAAAGAAAACTCCAGTATAAATACTATGTGCTAGATGAAGCACAAAGTAAAATCTCTTTTTTCTCTGTACGTTATGTAACCTGTGTGTTTGATTCCCTCAGCTAATAAGCAGATGCCATTGTCTTCTAAACAGTTTCTTGCCCGTAATGTTAATTCTCCCTGAAATACTTAACAGCTGCTATTTTATGCATTAGTGTCATGCATTGTGTTTTCCGAAGCTATTCATGAATATCTGGGAGACTTCTTTTTCAAAACTGGGCAATTAGGATTCTCACAGCCCTTCTCAATGGGTTGCCAGGCTTCCTGCTATGGTGGGAAGTCTCCTCCTCATAGTCCTTGTTGCCTGCCACAGCTCCAGGGAGAGCCAGTTTGGTGTAGTGGTTAAGTGTGCGGACTCTAATCTGGGAGAACCGGGTTTGATTCCCCACTCCTCCACTTGGACCTGCTGATGTGACCTTGGGTCAGTCACAAGCTCTGGCACAGCTGTCCTTGAAAAAAGAGCAGTTTCTGTCAGAGTTCTCTCCACCCCACCTACCTCACAGGGTGTCTGTTGTGGGGAGGGGAAGGGAAAGGAGTTTGTAAGCCGCTCTGAGACTCCAAGTGAAGGGTGGGGTATAAATCCAATCTCTTCTCTTCTTCTTCTTCTTCAAGTGGAAGTAGGAATTTTTTTCCCAAGGGTGGCATCATGCGTGCTATATTCAATACCAAAGAGTCTAAAATACTAGAGAATAACAGCTCATAGAGTGACTTGTTCATAGAATCATGCAGCGCATAAATTGTGAAGCTCTGCAGGTATTTCTGTTTTAACGCAACAACGGAAAAATACTAGGAGACATAAAATGTATGGAAACAAATTTATTGGAGACCGATATATACTTAGATTCATACAAATGAGTTATTACTAGTCTTTTAATATGGTACATTGCAGAATTGTAGTATTTATTATTGTTAATATTAAAAGGAAATGTATGGTCCTGTTCAGAGGAAGATCTACGAAACGACTTGGTAATCCGGAGAATTTCGTCAACTTCAATTTTTTGGACCTCTTTCCCCCCACATGTATGAGTGTCGAGCTTTGATTGTTGTACTTTTGTTACAATACAATATGGAAATCATATATTTGTAATTTTTCTTTAGCGCATGTATACAGCTTTTTTCCTTGTCGCACTGATTATGTGTGCTATGACATCCACTGGAAGTGCCATGGGGCAACTCTAGGAAATGCTGAGAACTCTGTGGTAAAATCATAGAGTTTCTGGCAATTCCTAGAGTTACCTGATGTCACTTCCAGATTTTTTCCGGACGTGACGTCATGGCACATCCAATGCTGTGTGCCTAACCCATGTCCTTGCCACCTCGCTCCCATGGGTTGCTGGACATAGCCCTACAACACTTGCCCTTCTACGATGCAGTGCTTTTCTTCCAAAGGGACAGTTTCTGGAGTTTAAACCTGCCTGAGTAATATGCCTCTTCAGTCCTTTAGCCCTAACCCCAGATTTTGGAGGAAGGGAAGGGTACAAAGGGATGCTCCAGGACAGCAAGGCAACACAAACTGCTCAGGAAGCCCCTGGGGGAGAAACGGTCAGATCCTCCAATTTTGTTTTAATTTCCAAAAGGCATTGAAGTTCAAATGTATGCACAATTTTGATTCACCAGTAATCATTGCAGCAGGAACAGCTAATTCAATTCGTCTGCCTTTACACTGTATGAAAAACGCTCATGGGGGGGGGGACCCTAAAAGAAAGCATGTTGTGTGCAGGAAATGTCAGAACTGTCAATATGGGGAGGGGGGATTATGATAAAATATTGACATGATTTTGAGATATTAAGCCTGTGGCTTCACGGTGGTGGTGGTGGGGACACACACCGCTCACCAGCTTTTCCCCCAGGTCTCAAAACCATATCGTATGGACATTCTTCTGATTGCTGCTAACCAAGTCTTTTCAAAAGCAAGATCCCCTGACTTAATTTAAAATACACCCACTGTGTTTTCAACAGGCTCCTAACATTTAACAGGCCATCCCCGAAGGACAACGGAAAACAGGACGACCTGGTGTGATGTCGTCCATTGGGTCACGAAGAGTCAGACTCAACTGTGTGAATGAACAACCACCACCACCCTTGGACAATTAAGGGGTAGTGGTGGTAATAGGGTTGCCAAGTCTGGCAAACTTACCGGTGGGGGAGGCTCCGACGAGGTCGGGAGCAGGCTCCGTATGCGCGCGCACCGCTGCCATGTTACCGGAAGTGATGTGCGACGTTGCTGACGTTGGGGGTGTGGCCGAGCTCGTCGGGGGGGATGCAGCTTTGGGGGGGCGGAGTTCCCCCCGGGCCCGATTCCGCTGCGGCGGAAATCAGGCCTCCAAAGCGGGGGTTTCCCTGCCCCCCGCCCCGATTTGGCAACCCTAGGTAGTAAACACCACTTCTTTGTTGAATAGGCTAATTAATGATGATGGAAACTGGGTCTTGAATTTATGTGGGGGGGAAACCCGAAATTCCATCTGGAGAAAAATTCTGATTAAGAGCCCGTTTGCACTGCGGGAGGGGGCTGTGGCACAGGTGTAGAGAGGACAGTTTATATGCAGAAGGTCTTGGTTCAGTCCCTAACATCTAACGTGAAAGAGAAAGGGGGCTTTAAAAGGGCCCAGGCACACAAACATATAAATAAATGTTCCTGTGAGAGTCGATTTGGTGTAGTGGTTAAGTGCGCAGACTCTAATCTGGGAGAACCGGGTTTGATTCCCCACTCCTCCACTTGCACCTGCTGGATGACCTTGGGCAAGCCATAGTTCTGTCAGAGCTGTTCTCTCAAGGACAG
>NW_015171595.1:41590-41940 GCF_001447785.1 Gekko japonicus | reverse complement strand
GGCTCTGCCTCCCTTCCCCACCCCAGTCATTTTTAAATGGTACACTTTAAGTGCCCTGACGTGGATAGCCCAGGCTAACTGTATCTCCTCAGATCCTGTAAAGCTAAGCAGGGTCAGTCCTGGGCTGATTCTTCACCCATCTGTTTCCTTGCAGTTTTCCCATAGCCACGTCAGGAGGTTAATTTTCCTCTACACTGTATTCCTCCAGAGGTCATTTCGGGGGGAATCGCAAGGGATCTCAGTTCCCCCGGGTGAGGTACGGGGGGCGGGGCACATGATGAAGCCCCGCCCCCTGCTTCCGGCTGCCCCGCTTCCAGTCCTCATTCAGCCAGGAGGAGGCAAGAGAAGAG
>NW_015171595.1:20884-40795 GCF_001447785.1 Gekko japonicus | reverse complement strand
GACAAAGCCCCGCCCCTGCTTCCAGTCGCCCCACTTCCGGCCCTCATTCAGCCAGGAGGAGACAGGAGAAGAGGGAGGGTAAGTTGCTTCCTCCCCACCTCTCCCCACCCCTGCCTGCTTGGGGCAGGGAGGGCCTTGGTGGGGCTTCCTCGCACTCCCGCCAGCCTTGCAGGTCCACCACCGGGCCCCTGATGGGGCTCGGCAGTGGAGCCGCAAGGCCGGCAGTGGTGGTGGCGGCGGCCAGGACCGTTGGGGGTGGGGGGCCTTCGCGGGGCTTCCTCGCACTCCCGCACCTTTAAGACTAACAAATAGCACCTTTAAGACTAACCTTTAAGACTAAGACTGAGTGGTGGATGTGGCCTTATGACACACTTCCAGTGATGTCAGGGGGTGTGGCATATGCTAATGAGTTATGCTAATGAGTTCCCCTAGCTCTTTTTCTACGAAACGACCCCTGGGGTCCCCATAAGTTGGCTGTGACTTGTCGGCACTTTCCTCCACCACTACACCTTAAGTGGTGTCGCAGGAGAGTTCATTTATTTATGTATTTAATTGCAGTCTGCCTTTCTCGCAGGGACTCAGGGCAGATTACACAGACTGAGTCATTACCATCAGCATGATGGACCATTTAATAACCAGTGCATTAGAATTTTAGAAGTCTGGAACCAACCCTTCTTTGCATGTGTGGAAGAAGAAGAAAAAATCTTGATGTGATTGTGTCTTTTTGTGTGATATTTTACTAATTGCAGGAATGGGTGTACATCAGCAAATTGCCATACAGAAGGAATACTCAGGCAGTGTTACAATCACATTACGATACTTTTTTTCATTGTTTTAACAGTGCACATCTTCAGAATTGGGGAAAGGGATCCATATGAGCTGGAAATGGTGTCAGTCTGCACTATGCACACGCTCCAGCTCTGGAATTTGAGAAATTTTGCTATTTAAATTGGAAATAAGGAAAAGTGGGATTCAGCGCAGACCAAACTCCCCAAAAAGGAAAAGAACCCAACTGAGAAAACCCACTTGTTCCATACATGAAATGCAAACATAAAAGCTTACCATTGGGAATCTTTTTGCAGCCTCCATAGGTTTTGGCCCGATTTATTGTATGGGAGGCCCCTTTCTGGGGCTGCCATAAGTCACTTGCGACTTGACAGCGCGTACACAGGAATGTTGTATGAAAAGCAGCTCTTCTTCCTAGCAACCATGATGTCATCACCTAACCAATCAGATATGACTGTTTTTGATATCGTTATGGAAAACAGAAAGCTGCTACACCGTGAGTGCAACGTCTATTCAGCACTCAGTATCTTCTATCTGTGGTGGCTCAAGTGGTTAAGATGCTGAACTGCAGGCTGTGGAAGGTCGGTAGCTCAGCAGTTCAAGACCCGAGTGTGCCGCATGACAGAGTGAGCTCCTGTCTCTAGTTCCAGCTCCTGCCAACCTAGCAGTTCGAAAGCAAGAAGTTGCAAGTAGATAAATAGGTACCACTTCAGCGGGAAGGTCACAGCATTCCATGCGCCTTGGTGTTTAGTCATGCCGGCCACATGACCACAGAAACATCTTCGGACAATGCTGGCTCTTCGGCTTTGAGATGGAGATGAGCACCGCAACCCTAGAGTCGGATTCGACTGGCTTTCGAGCAAGGGAACCTTTACCTTTACCTTTTTTCTCTTCACCTTGACGTAGCTCTGTTGGCTTCCAGTGGGCTGTATGATGACTTCACAGTTACCAGGAAGAAAGTCTGCGGTACAAACCAAAATTGGCACTGAACTTGCAGCTAACTGGAGTTCGAATGTAAATGAGTCAGCATGGGGGGGGGGAAGGAGACTTTTTTTGGGGGGGGAACTGTCCCCCCCCCATGCCCCGTTTCGTACAGCTATATTTACAGACATCTTACACCAAACACACACTAGATCCCAGGGAAGCAATACCTACTATAGAAAGTGTGAAGTTATCAATAGACAATAACTGCGAGAAGCAGGAGGTCCTTGGTCAGCAGCAGCACAATAGCTATCTTGAGAGTCAATCGACAGAAAGATGGGGGTATAAATAGAAATAATCAGTGCTATAAAGAGAGACCTTTCAATGGCAGAATTATAGTTCTGTTCTTTCAGCTGCTGTGAGTAACCGTCCGTAACTGTCACTTCCTGTGGCTGGCCCAGGAAGAAGCACCTGTTGCAAGAGCGGCCATCTTGATGCTATACCATGCCCAGTTCTCTTGTAAGAGCCAGTTGATATGTTACACCAGGGGTCCCTAGTGTGGTCCCAGTGGAGTGGACACCACAGCATCTGCTGGCACCTTTCCTGGTGTGCACCAATTGGGTGGGGCCAGGTGGGTATCCTTCCCCCAGCTGGGCTTCTGATTGGCCATTGCCATTCTGATTGACTGTGCAGATTAAAACAACATTGTTTGGGAACTGGCTGCCACCACACTGTTGGCTTTATTCTTGCTCTCACTCTCTTTCCCCATGTATTTTTAAACATTAAGAACTTAAGAAGAGCCCTGCTGGATCACACCAATACTCAATCTAGTACAGCGTCCTGTCTCACACAGTGGCCAACCAGTTCCTCTGGAGGGCCAACAACAGGGCATAGAGGCCGAGGCCTTCATAAGAACGTATGAAGAGCCCTGCTGGATCAGAATAATGGTCCATCTAATCCTGCATCCTGTCTCACACAGTGGCCAACCAGTTCCTCTGGAGGGCCAACAACAGGGCATGGAGGCCAAGGCCTTCATAAGAACGTATGAAGAGCCCTGCTGGAGAGTTCCTCTGGAGGGCCAACAACAGGGCAAAGAGGACGAGGCCTTCATAAGAACGTATGAAGAGCCCTGCTGGATCAGAACAATGGTCCATCTAGTCTACCATCCTGTCTCACACAGTGGCCAACCAGTTCCTCTGGAGGGCCAACAACAGGGCATGGAGGCTGAGGCCTTCCCCTGATGTTGCCTCCTGGCTCTGGGATTCAGAGGTTTAGTGCCTCTGAATGTGGAGGTTCCCCTCAGTCACCATGGCTAGTACGTAGCCATTGATAGACTTATCCACCATGAATCTATCTAATCCCCTTTTAAAGCTGTTTCTTTCTGTGGCCATCACTACATCCTCTGGCAGCGAATCCCACATTTGAATCACTTTCTGTTGATTGTAGTTTTTTGTACTACGCCACTGCACACGCCTAGGCAAAAGCAGTTTATGGTGGCGTAGAAAAGACTGATCTGCATAGCGACCCTTGAAAACGGTTGCGACTGGCTTGCCATCTTTAATAGCTACCCTAGGGGGCCGTGTGCAATATTTCTGGATCCACTGATAAAGACTCAGAATACTAGCTTTGGTGATAAAGTTGCCAAGTCCCCCTTGACCTCTGGCGGGGGACAGAGGGCATAGGGTAGAGCAAGCTGCAGCTTGGGAAATTGGGGGGTGGTGACTGGGGAAGTGCGGGAACTTGGTGGGTATAAGGTTGCCAACATCCAGGTGGTGGATGGCGATCTCCTGAGGTTACAGCTGATCTCCAGGCGACAGAAATCAGTTCACCTGGGGGAAATGGCTGCTTTGGAAGCTGGACTCTGTGGCATTACGCCCCCCCCCCTCCCAATCCCCAACCCTTCTTCACCAGGAAGTGACGTTATGACGCTGGGCACACTGGGGGTGGGGCCACGACCATCCGAGGGGAAACCATAGAGTTTCCCCTCGGATGGTCATGGCCCTGCCCCCAGCATGCCCGGCGTCATAACGTCACTTCCTGGTGATGCACACACCGGGGTGGGGTTCCCTCCGGAGCCCAATCCACCGCAGGCGAGGAACGGGCCTCTGGGTCGGGGGGTTCCCCGCCTCCCAGGGGGACTTGGCAGCTCTAATTTTCCCCAGAGGAACTGATCTCTATGTTCTAGACCGTGGGTCAGTCACAAGCTCTGGCACAGCTATCCTTGAAAAAGAGCAGTTTGTGTCAGAGTTCTCTCAGTCCCCACCCACCTCACAGGGGAAGGGAAGGGGAAGTTTGTAAGCCGCTCTGAGACTCCAAGTGAAGGGCGGGATATAAATCCAATCTCTTCTTCTTCTTCTTCTAGAGATGAGCTTTAATTCTGGGAGATCCCCAGGCCCCTCCTGGAGGCTGGCATCTCTACATGGTAACCAAAGGGAACCTGCCCATTCAGAGGATGTAAACCTCCGAATCCTAGTGCAGCATCACCAGCAGGCCTCAGCCTCTGTGCCGTGTTCTTTGATAGGGTTACCAGTTTGGGACCGGGAAATACCTGGAGATTTTGGGGGTGGAGCCTGAGAAGGGCGGGGTTTGGGGAGGGGCGGGAGTTCAGTGGCATATAATACCATAGAGTCTACCTTCCAAAGCACATGGAGATCAGTTGTCGTAGCCAGAGATCTCCAGCCACCACCTGAAGGTTACCCAAACAGCAGAGATGCACGGAAGGGAGTAAGTAACACAGAAGATCAAACCATGCATAAAAAACAAAAAATATATACAACAATCAATGAGTATAATTGTTAGATCGCGCTAACAAAGGACTCTTAGAGTGATTCAGCAAGTGATTCAGCTTTATTGGAAGTAACGAACAAGCACTCAACTCAGTAAGAAACCAGAACAGAAAACAGTGGGAGCTTATGCTCCTTTTAAACATAACCGGGCTAATGTAGCCACGCCTATTTACAAATAACAACCAATGAGATTGCTAGAATAAAGACCAATGGGAGTCTTTCCCTCCTAGGGAATGGTATCGTTCTGATTGGTCGCCTCCCCCTCCCCACAACAGACCCCCTGGGGGGTGGGTGGGGTTGAGAGAGCTCTTGACAGAAACTGCTCTTTTTAAAAAACAGCTCTTATCAGAACTATGGCTTGCCCAAGGTCATCCAGCAGGTGCATGTGAAGGAGTGGGGAATTAAACCGGCTCTCCCAGATTAGAGCCCGCACACTTAACCACAACACCAAATTGGCTCTCAGTAGTCAGAAACTCAAAAGGACACAGTCCAAATGCAAAAAACAGTCCTATTAATCCACTTGAATCCACCTTCAGAAACAGTCCAAATTAAATTCCTCAAAAAGCGAAAAGTTCAAATTTGGGGTAGAAATTTGCCGCATGGCAAACGGGCCAACCAATCCACCGCTGAAAGATCGCCAGGAAGGAGCCAGAAGCCAAAGCTGAAGATGACGGAGTCGACCCGAGAAAGAAACCCCTCCACTGGGTGCCAATAGGGATGTCCCCACCCCTAAAGAATTGTGGCCATAGGTTAGGGATAATGAGTAACTGTAGCCGCTCAGAGACCCCTTCGGGGGTTAGAGCGGGGTAGCAAGTCAAATAAATAAATAAATAAATAAATAAATACATGTAGATGTGTATAATTCCTCTTCACGAAATCCTCATCTCACCGCTTGTGTATCCACTTCACAGCCCCGCCGCCTTCAGGTTGCCGTTATCACCTTGCTTCCTCAGAAGTGGAACACCGAAACCGCCCAGCTCCAGTGCTGAATAATAGACAGCATCTTTCCCATTCTTAATGTACATAAGACCAATTACTGTGATGTATCACATTTTCTCCAGGGAAACTGATTTCTCTTGCATGGCGATCAGTTGTAATAGCGAGAAATCTCCAGCCACCACCTGAAAGTTGGCAACTGTATTCATTGGTCTTACAAACCTTCACTGGTTGAAACGGGGTGGGGGGTTCTGATATGATCCAGCAGGCCTCTCCTTATGTTCTTATGTTAATCAATCCACGGAGAGCTTGCCAGTCATTCGTGTAGACCCAGTTTGTAACCCGATCAACAAAGGAGAAGGAAATGGTTCCTTCAAATGGCTTTTTGATTTCTCCTTCATTATCAAGTTCTCCTAACCGCAACGTCAACGACATCTCTCGTAGGTGGCAGGCAGATATGAATATGCATTCTAACCCCGGAAAAGTAATATTCCAAAAGCGTGAATATTGTAATTGAATGCGCTCTGCATCATTTGGGGTCGATTTGTGATTCAAACAATGCCATGTTTTCTTCTTGTAACGCAGGGTTATTAAAACACTTCCCTGGCTCATGGTCATGTAGTTATTGTCTGAACTGCTGGTAATGTCACCATTTCAATGAGATTTCAAGGAGTTTGTCTTTAAAATTAAAAAAACCCACCAGAAGTCAGCCATGAGGTTTTGTCCTCTGGACCTCTAATAATCCTCTGAAGGCCGCACCGCCACTTATTTAATTGCACTGGCGACAACAGAGACAGCAAATAAATTGCATTATATTGTAATTTACTTAAAAGAAGCTCTCTGCATATCTTGCGTCTTAACCCTTTCCAGTCCTACCTATTAGAGCACTGGAGGCATTTATGACTTCAAGAATGGATCTTTTTTCAGGTGCTGAGAGCAAAATCAAAGTCATTCCAAAACAAAATGCTGTCCAAAAAGTGATTTATTCAACGCAGTTCTACCACTTTAGTCGTCCTGACCTGAATGGCCCAGGCTAGCCCATTCTTGTCAGATC
Organism: Gekko japonicus; assembly: GCF_001447785.1. NCBI lineage: Eukaryota > Metazoa > Chordata > Lepidosauria > Squamata > Gekkonidae > Gekko > Gekko japonicus. The sequence continues at coordinate 34,312 of NW_015171595.1, read as the reverse complement.
TCAGAAGCTAAACAGGATTGGCCCTGACCAGTATTTGGATGGGAGACCACCAGGCACAGGCAGGGTTGGTACGCGAAGGCAGGCAAAGGCAAACCCGTGCTGACCATCTCTTGCCTTGAAAACCCTACGGACTTGGCTATGACTTGACGGTGCTTTGCTTTCCATCCCCAAGCGTCAGGGATTACAGGATTTGCCATTTATTCACATTTCTTTTCATCCTTGCTTCATTGGTTACGTTTGCAGATGCATTGTGTTCTTTTTATCACCTTATTAAACTACTTTTCATCGGGTAAAAACAATAGATATTATACTATTTGGTATACTATTTCTTCATGAGTAGTACATTTATTTATCGCTAGAGGCTCCACGCTGCTTGCTTTGCTTGCCAAACCCATAGCTCTCAATGCTCACCATACTTCACGGTAGTTTGAATACTGAATGAGCAGTTCTGCCTCCTGCTGGAAGAGTTGCAGCAAGTTCAGAGGAATCAACAGCAATAGTACTCTAGCTTGGTGTTGTGGTTAAGAGCGGCAGACTCTAATCTGGAGAACTGAGTTTGATTCCCCACTTCCCCACTTGAAGCAGGCTGGGAGAGCTTGAGCAAGACAATCGGCCTAAAAATAAATATAGCTTGCCACCTAGTGGTGCCAAAAAAGAGCTACATCCTCAGGCAGCCACACAATCCTTCAGGATCTCCTGGCTACTGCACACACAATGCCATACAATATATATATTCTTAATTTTAGTGTTCATCCCTTTTTGGCAAATCACAGTCAAAATCAGCTGCATGTCATACCTGGCCTTTGTCCCTAGTGGGGACTCAAAGCAGCTTATATCTTTTTTTCCTCCTCTCCTAAGAGAGTGATTTATTGCAATCCTAGGAGGGTGATTTATTACAATGTCCCAGGTCAGGATGCTCTGATTCCTTTCCTGTAGCTCCCATGATCATCCTTTGAGACCCCTAGCTCCAATTTCGAAGAAGAAGGAGAAGAGATTGGATTTATACCCCACCCTTCACTACCCAAAAGGAGTCTCAGAGCAGCTTACAAACTCCTTTCCCTCCCCCTCCCCACAACAGACACCCTGTGAGGCAGGTGGGGCTGAGAGAGCTCTGACAGAAACTGCTCTTTTTCAAGAACAGCTGTGCCAGAACTATGGCTTGCCCAAGGTCATCCAGCGGGTGCAAGTGGGGAATCAAACCCAGTTCTCCCAGATTAGAGTCCCTGCACTTAACCACTAAAGCAAACTGGCTCTTATGTGCCACAGATGAGCAGATCTTCTATTCCTGCGGCTTCTTTTTCCTTTTACAGTTCTGCAGGGCTTGCAAGACGGAGCTCTTCCACCAGACCTTTGACTAGGGAGCTGCATTATACAACCAAGGCCCTGGCCCCAATATTAACACCTAAATCAACATCAACAGCCAATATTACCCAGACCACGATGGGAACTGACTGCCTGCTTGCGGGATGCTGTTCATGCCTGCCACTGTATATGAACTGTTTCTAGCACTAGCACTTTGTAATGTTTTATATTTATATTGTCATGATTTTACTTAGTCCTGTTTTAGCTGTGTAGTGTTTGTGTAAGCCGCCCTGAGCCTGCTACGGCGGGGAGGGGGGGGGAAAGGTAAAGGGTCCCATGCTCGAAAGCCAGTCGAATCCGACTCTAGGGTTGTGGTGCTCATCTCCGTTTCAAAGCCGAAGAGCCAGCGCTGTCCGAAGACATTTCCGTGGTCATGTGGCCGACATGACTAAACACCAAGGCACACGGAACGCTGTTACCTTCCCACCAAAGTGGTACCTATTTATCTACTTGCAATTTCTTGCTTTCAAACTGCTAGGTTGGCAGGAGCTGGAACTAGAGATGGTAGCTCACTCCGTCATGCGGCACACTCGGGTCTCGAACTGCTGAACTACTGACCTTCCACAGCCTGCAGTTCAGCGATTTAACCACTTGAGCCACCGCAGCTCCAGGGTGGGGTAGAAATCCATAAATAAATAAATAACTTCATTATTTATGAAACACACAGGAAACTACCTTATACTGAAAGACTCTTGGTCCATCAAAGTCGGTATTGTCTACTCAGACTGGCAGCATTTCTCCTGGGTCTCTAGCAGAGGTCGTTCACATCACTTACTGCCTCCTCCTTTTAACTGAAGATGCTAGGGATTGAACCTGGGACCTTCTGCATGCCAAGCAGAAGCTCTACCACTGAGCCACATCCCATGCACATGTTCTTGTGCAGCAGCAAGTGCCTTCCTCGCTATACCTTATAGTGACCAGAGGTTTCTTGCACAATGTGTGGTGCAAGTGAAAAAAACTATTCAGGGTACACTATGTTTAACTTGGCTCAAGGGGCTAGTGTGAATCCCCACCCCACCCCCCACTGTTCTGCTTGTGCAAGTATGCGAGTGAATGCAGAAATCTTCCGGTAGATCCACACCCATACATATATATCTGATAACAAAGAAAGTATTTCCATCCCCCCCACACAAATGTCTATTTTTTATCTGACTGTTCCATGAATAAAAGCAACATCTTTTTTCCAACGGCTTTAAAATTTGTGGAAATGTTATATTTCTATGGAGCAGCGCAAATTATGGCTCTGCAAAACCCGGTCTTAGTCTAGCAAATTCAGGACCAGTCGTGAGGCTCCCATTCACCTCCTTAATAACTCCTAGTTAAGAACAGCTACATTTGAGTCCAGTAGCACCTCAGAGACCAACTAAGTTTGGGGTGTTTAAGTTTTGGAGAGTCAAAGCTCCCTGTTTCAAGGTGGGTTAGTCTGTGTGTAGCAGCAGAGAGGAGCAAGAGTCCAGTAGACTCACAAAATCTGTGGCAGGATATGAGCTTTCATGAGCTACAGATGTATCTGAAGAAGTGAGCAGTGACTCACAAAAACTCACTCCCTGCCAACGCTCCCTCTAAGCTGTGGAGTCGTCCGAGCAAAAATTCTACTTTGTGAGCTACTGGCATGAAAGCTGTTTGGCCCTGGAGGAGGTGGCACCAAGGTAGCCAAAGCGACAAGCGGCTGCACCTATCGCTTCATGTTGGGCATGGTGCTTCTGCAAGCTCAGACAGCACGAACCATGTTGTTTGGACTTGGAGGAGATGACTCCAGGCCCAAGCGTGAAGCAGCAGAAGCGGCCGCTTGCTACTCTGTGCTTGGGTCTCTCTGGTATTTTTTTCAAGCCATCTCATCAGAGCTTGGAAGCTAAGCCGAGTCGGCCCTGGCTAGTTTTTGAATGGGCGAACTCCATGGAATGCCAGGGGTGTGACACAGAGGCAGGCCACGGCAAACCACCTCTGATACGTCTCTTGCCTTAAAAAGAAGTCTAGCTCACCACCTAGGGAGGCATAAATTGAATGGTAAAATAAAAATAAATAAAATAAATAAAATAATGCTAAAAGAGTTAGAACTTCTGGCTGCCAGACAATTTTAGGATTTCCTGGCTATACTACACAGAGGGCCATACAATAATTCTTACTAATTCTTACTGCTGGATTCAAATCTAGCTGTCCTACTGTAGACCAATGTGGCTACTATCTGATTCTATTAGAGAACATAAGAACATAAGGTCAAACCTGAATGGCCTAGTGGTTTAAGAACATAAGAACATAAGAGACGCCAATGTTGGATCAGGCCAAAGGCCCATCCAGTCCAACACTCTGTGTCACACAGTGGCCAGAAATACCAGTGCCATCAGGAGGTCCAGCAGTGGGGCCAGGACATTAGAAGCCCTCCCACTGTTGACCCCCCCCCCAAGCACCAAGAAGACAGAGCATCACTTGCCCCAGAGCCCCTAGCTATACCTTGTGGCTAATAGCCACTGATGGACCTCTGCTCCATATGCTTATCTAATCCCCTTTTGAAGCCGTCCATGCTTGTAGCACCCACCACTTCCTGTGGCAGTGAATTCCATGTGTTAATCACTCTTTGGGTGAAGAAGTACTTCCTTTTATCCGTTCTAACCCGACCGCTCTGCAGTTTCATGGAGTGCCCACGAGTTCTTGTATTGTGAGAAAGGGAGAAAAGTACCTCTTTCTTTACCTGCTCTTTCCCATGCATAATCTTATAAACCTCGATCATGTCACCCCTCAGTCGTCTTTTCTCCAAGCTAAAGAGCCCTAAGCGCTTTAACCTTTCCTCATAGGGAAAGTGTTCCAACCCTTTTATCATTCGAGTTGCCCTTTTCTGCACTTTTTCCAAAGCTATAATATCCTTTTTAAGGTGTGGTGCCCAGAACTGCACACAGTATTCCAAATGAGGTCTCACCATTGATTTATATAGGGGCATTATTATATTGGCTGATCTGTTTTCAATACCCTTCCTAATAATCCCCAGCATAGCATTGGCCTTCTTTATTGCAGTCACACACTGTCTCGACATTTTCAGTGAGTTATCCACTACAACTCCAAGATCTCTCTCTTGCTCAGTCTCTGCCAGTTCAGACCCCATCAATGTGTATTTATATTTAGGATTTTTGGCTCCAATGTGCATCACCTTGCACTTGGCCACATTGAACCCCATTTGCCATGTTGACGCCCACTCGCCCATCCTTGACAGATCCCCTTGGAGTGCCTCACAATCCTCACTGGTTTTCACCACCCTGAACAACTTTGTATCATCCGCAAATTTAGCCACTTCACTGCTTACTCCCATCTCCAAATCATTAATGAACAAGTTAAAAAGCAGTGGACCAAGTACTGATCCCTGCGGTACCCCACTGCTTACCACCCTCCACTGAGAAAATTGCCCACCTACACTCACTCTCTGTTTTCTATGAACTAGCCAGTTTTTGATCCATAAAAGGACTTGTCCTTCTATCCCATGATTTTTGAGCTTACTTAGGAGCCTTTGATGAGGAACTTTATCAAAAGCTTTCTGGAAGTCAAGGTAAATAATATCTATTGGATCCCCCTTGTCCACATGTTTGTTCACCCCCTCAAAGAACACTAACAGGTTAGTGAGACAAGATCTTCCCTTACAGAAACCGTGCTGAGTCTGCCTCAATAGGTTTTGTTCATCTATGTGCCTACTAATTCTTTCCTTAATAATGGTTTCCACCAATTTACCCGGTATCGACGTCAGACTGACTGGCCTGTAATTTCCCGGATCTCCTCTGGAACCCTTTTTAAAGATGGGAGTGACATTAGCTACCTTCCAATCCTCAGGAATGGAGGCAGATTTTAAGGAAAGATTACATATCTTTGTCAGGAGATCTACAAGTTCACATTTGAGTTCTTTCAGAACTCTCGGATGTATGCCATCTGGGCCTGGTGATTTTTCAGTTTTTAAGTTGTCTATCAGTTTTAGGACCTCCTCTCTCGTCACCTCAATCTGACTCAGGTCTTTCAACACCCCTCCTGAAATCAGTGGTTCTGGAGTGGGCAAGCACTTCTCATCTTCCACAGTGAAGACGGAGGCAAAAAATGCATTTAGCTTCTCAGCCATTTCCCTATCATCCTTCAATACTCCTTTTACCCCTTGGTCGTCCAAGGGCCCCACTGCCTCCCTGGCTGGTTTCCTGTTTCTAATGTATTTGAAGAAAGTTTTATTGTTGGTTTTTACGTTTTTTGCTATATGCTCCTCATATTCCCTTTTTGCCTGCCTGACCTCAGACTTGCATTTTATTTGCCATAGCCTGTGTTCCGTTTTATCAGCCTCACTGTGACTAGCTTTCCACTGCTTAAAGGAATTCTTTTTACTTTTTACAGCCTCCATTACTCTGTTTGTTAACCATGCAGGCTTTTTCCTATACCTGTTTGTGCCTTTCCTAACCTGCGGAATATATATTTTTTGAGCTTCTAGGATCGTAGTTTTAAATAGATCCCAAGCTTCCCCAATTGTTTTGACCCTTTCTACTTTTCCTTTCAGTTTCCTCCCCACGTGTCCCCTCATATCAGAGAAATTACCCCTTTTAAAGTTAAAAATGGTTGTGTGAGTCTTTTTGGCCAATTCTCTATTTGTACAAATGATGAACTCAACAACATTATGATCACTGTTTCCAAGCGGTGCAATCACTTTTACATCTCTCACCAGGTCTTGAGTGTTACTTAGGACCAAATCAAGGATCGCCTCTCCCCTGGTAGGTTCCGTGACCATCTGCTCCATAGCACAGTCATTTAGAGTGTCTAGAAACTCAATCTCTTTTTCCCGGCTAGAACACATATTGACCCAATCAATGTGTGGGTAGTTAAAATCACCTATTATTACACAGTGTTTTTGTCTAGTTGCTATCTTTAAGGCATTCATCATTTTATAATCCTCCTCTATCTTTTGATCTGGTGGGCGATAACAAACTCCCAGTGTTAAGTTTCCTTTTGGCCCCCCTATTTCAACCCATAGAACTTCCAGAAGCGAATCCAATTCACTTAGCCTCTCAATCTTTCTAGACTTTATACCCTCTCTGACATACAGAGCTACCCCACCTCCAACCCTTCCCCCCCTATCCTTCCGATATAATATATAACCGGGAATCACTGTGTCCCACTGATTTTCCTCATCCCACCAAGTTTCAGAAATACCCACAATGTCTATTTTTCCCTCCGACACCAAGCACTCCAACTCCCCGATTTTACCTCGGACACTTCTAGCATTTGTATAGAAACAGCTGTAATTTCCCTTACAAGTTAAGCCTGCATCCTTCCTCTTGCTATCTCGAGTCGTTGTCCGGCAGTCCATGTCACCAGCCATGGCCTCTGTGGACAATTTCAATCCACCTCCCTGTAGAAAAGCAACCGGTACCCCCTCACCTCTCTCAGATGAGCCAACCCGAACCAGAGACTTTTCATCTCCTGTCGGCTTTCCCCCAATATTCAGTTTAAAAGCTGCTCTGCCACCTTTTTGATTTTAAGTGCCAGCAGCCTGGTTCCTTCTCGGGACAAGTGGAGACCGTCTCGCCTGTACAGCTCCCTCTTGTTCCAAAAAGTATCCCAGTGCCTAACAAACCTGAACCCTTCCCCCCTACACCATCGTCTCATCCACGCATTGAGACTCCTGATCTCTGCCTGTCTCTCCGGCCCTGCGCGTGGAACAGGTAACACTTCTGAGAAGGCTACCTTGGAGGTCCTGGACCTAAGTTTCCTGCCCAGCAGCCTAAATTTCTCCTCCAGGACCTCACGACTGCATTTCCCCACATCGTTGGTGCCGACATGCACCACGACCACTGGCTCCTCCCCAGCACTATCTACCAGCCTATCTAAAACACGCGTAATGTCCGCTACCTTCGCACCAGGCAGGCAAGTCACCATACGGTCAGTACGCGGGTTCGCCACCCAGCTGTCTACCTGCCTAAGGATCGAATCACCCACTACCAAGAGCCCCCCTCCCACCCTGCTCAGGGATGGTTCCTTGGTGCAAAAGGAGAGCCGCTCACCAGCTGGGGAAGAGGTCCCTTCTGAGGGCACATTCCCCTTATCCTCAGCATGGTGCCCTGTTTCCCCTAGACCCTCATGCTCCCTGACAGCAGCGGGGCTGCCAGATCCAGAGTGGGACGAAGCTAACAAGTCCCCGAGAGTCTTTTCTGTGTGCCTAGCTGACTGTCTCTGCTTCTCCAGGTCAGCCACCTTGGCCTCAAGGGAGCACACACGTTCCCTGAGAACCAGGAGCTCCTTGCACCGTGGACACACCCAAGACTTCTGCCCAGTGGGCAGATAGTCATACATGTGACACTCCGTGCAAAACACTGGATAGCCCCCAACCCCCTGCTGGCATTCTGGCTTCATAATTCGTTTAAAATAAATAAATATAATCCCCCTTTTAAACCCTTGGTATTTATGTGGTTTTTGTTATCAAGTCAAATTATTTTACGGGAAAGACAAAGAGCCTAGGGCCTTGTCTTTCTGGCTCTTTTTGGGCTTCTTACAGAGCCCCTAGTCTAAGAGCCACAGGCAAAGAGCCTTTTAGCTCGCCCTTCGGCTCGTGCCAGAGGCTCGTGCCTCTGGCAAGGTGCTTCCTTAAATAGAGGCCTCCCCCAGCAGAGGTCAGGCAGCAGCTATTCAAATTCAAATTCACCCAGGCACTCAATCACAGGCAAAACAATGCCCCTTCCACTTCCTCTCAATTACAGGCAATCCCAGTCAAACAATGCCCGTTCCTCTCCCACACTCAATCAGCCAGGACTCTGCAAGAACTCTAAGTGCTTCCACACACTGCTAAACACAGTTTTCCCACAAAATATCCTTAGCTGAATTCTCTCAGCTGAAAGCAAGTAAAAGAAACCCACTCACCTCTCTCACAGCTCTCTCTCCTGCTCCTGCTCAGAGCTCAGCTGGTCTCCTCTGCCTCTGGCAAGGTGCTTCCTTAAATAGAGGCCTCCCCCAGTTATTTCCATTTTTATCCCGCCCTCCCCACACGCAGGCTCAGGGCGGCTTACAGGGCACAAAGTGCTATAAAACAGATACATTAAAACAACACAGGCTAAAAACATTACAACTCACAAGATACATGGAGGATTAAAATTGCACACTCTCCATTACATGTCAGGAAGAGGTCCAAGATCGAAATCAGAAGGGGGACGGCATGAGCTATGATGTTCCAGTTTCTCATCAGCCCACCCCGACGGTCCTGCTCCGCATATATGCGGTGGTGGTTGCGGTGCTGCTCCTTGGGGTGTGGGGGTGCAGGCGAAGCAAAGACGACAGGATACAAGCTTGCAGGAACTGTCTGAATGAATGAATGAATGAACGAACGAACGAACTCCCTCCTCTCACGCACCAGCTTTATTTATACACCTTTCTTCCCCCTTCTCCCTCCCTCTCCCTCCATAAGGGAGTTACAAGCATTAGAGCATCCTTTTGGAATGTGTGTGTGTGTGTGTGTGTGTGTTTCCAGGCAGCTGTCCGCTATCTGCCTCTTCCCCTTTCTCAAGGCTAACTGACTGCGTAGTAGGCAGTCACCAGACTTCTCTTAGCACACAAACACTTCTGGGTTTCCAATCTCCAGGCAGGAGATTCCTGCACTGCCCTACAGGTGGTAGTGGCGGCGGCGGCCCCTACTCAAAAGCCTGGTGGAAGAGCTCCATCTTACAGGCTCTGCGGAACTGTAAAAGGTCCCACAGAGCCATGATCTCCTCCGGGAGCTTATTCCACCAGATAGGGGCTGCCACCGAAAAGGACCTGGCCCTCATGGTAGCTAGCCTGGCCTCTTTAGGGCCCGGGATCACTAAACGGTGCAGTGACCCTGACCGAAGTGCTCTTTGGGGCCTGTATGGGGAGAGGCGGTCCCTCAGGTATGTCGGACTTTGAGTCTCAGAGTGGCTTACAATCTCCTTCCTTTTCTCTCCCCACAACAGACACCCTGCGAGGTAGGTGGGGCTGAGAGAGCTCTGAGAGAGCTGTGACTGACCCAGGGTCACCCAGCATATGGAGGAGTGGGGAATCAAATCTGTTTCTCCAGATTAGAGTCTACCACTCTTAACCACTACACCAAACTTCCACCAAAGTTGCCCTAGGCTTAGTCTATTGACATCTTCCTTGGAACTGTGGACATAGCCCAGTTACATCCCACGCTCCCCTCGGCCCAGTGGTACAGTCTTCAGAAATGTGGCCAGGCTACTGAGCAATGTCAAGGTTTCTGGATTCCCCCACATCTGTCATTTTAAGTGTGGGCTGCATCAGGGAAAACGCAGTGCCTTCTTGCTCTCTTGCTCTTTCTCTCTGTCCATATATTGACACGAGATGAGAGAAGAGAATCAATGTGGCTCTCCGGACTCCAAAGGGAGCATAGGGCTTAATCTTTCAATGCACATTTTAGCATTTCCAAGACTCATTGGTATATTCTGGCATACAGTTTACTAAATCAGGGCCAAGTTAGACACAGTATGAGGAATGTATTGCTGCCGCCCCCAAACAGTAGCTGAGTGTCTGATTTCCTCCCGCACCCCAATAATGCCTAGTAGAATTTATTGTAAAGGTAAAGGATCCCTTGTTCGAAAGCCAGTCGAATCCGACTCAAAGCCGAAGAGCCAGCGCTGTCCGAAGACGTTTCCGTGGTCATGTGGCCAGCATGACTAAACACCAAGGCACACGGAACGCAGTTACATTCCCACTGAAGTGGTACCTATTTATCTACTTGCAATTTCTTGCTTTCGAACTGCTAGGTTGGCAGGAGCTGGAACTAGAGATGGGAGCTCACTCCATCATGCGGCACCCGGGTCTCGAACTGCTGAACTACTGACCTTCCACAGCCTGCAGTTCAGCGTCTTAACCACTTGAGTCACCGCAGCTCCAGAATTTATTGTATTGTGATATAAACACATGAACTCACGTAAAGATGCCTTATACTGAATCAGACCATTGGTCTATGGAGGTCAGTATTGTCTACTCAGAATGGCAATGGCTCTCCAAGGTCTCCCGTGGAAGTCTTTCATATCACCCACCCCCTGTTGCTTTTAGCTGGAGACACCGAGAATTGAACCTGGGACCTTCTGAGTGTCAAGCAGATGATCTACCACTGAGCCACAGCCCCTCTCCTCACCAAAGAGTGATTAACACTTGGAATTCACTGCTACAGGAAGTGGCGGCGGCTACAAGCATGGACGGCTTCAAAAGGGAATTAGATAAGCATATGGAGCAGAGGTCCATCAGTGGCTATTAGCCACAAGGTATAGATAGGGACTCTGGGGCAAGTGATGCTCGGTCATCTTGGTGCTTGGGGGGGTCAACAGTGGGAGGGCTTCTAATGTCCTGGCCCCACTGGTGGACCTCCTGATGGCACTGGTATTTCTGGCCACTGTGTGATACAGAGTGTTGGACTGGATGGGCCTTTGGCCTGATCCAACATTGGCATCTCTTATGTTCTTATCATAAGACTTTTTAATTTAATTCATTTATATCCCATCTTTCTCCCCAGTGGGTCCCACAGTGGTTTAGATAATTCTCCTCCCCTTCATTTTATCCTCACAGCAACCCTGTGATGTAGGTTATGCTGTGTGAGAGAGGGGGGCTGGATCAAGAGCACAGAGCAGGTATCCATGGCAGAATGGGGATTTGAACATGGGCCTCCCAAATCCTAGCCAACACTCTTAGCCACTGCACCACACTGGCTCTTTAACTTTTATGACTTCGGTGTGGCTATCTTGCATATCAGGAGTGAGAACCACATGTGATTTTCTTGGTATACATTGTCACCACTTTGTATCAACAGGGCAATGAGTGTCTCTTGCAGCTTTTGTATACACAAACACATACCCACAAAGAAATATGCAGAAATATGCACCTTAAGCAATTCACAGATCATGGGAACCACACATATTGAAAGAATTATGCATAATGCATTCTCATCCTGTGTGAGGTAAGAGTGCCAAAACTGTAAGCAAGAATACAGAGGAGGAGGAGGAGGACGAGGAGGAGGAGATTGGATTTATACCCTGCCCTTCGCTACCCAAAGGAGCCTCAGAGTGATTTACAATCTCCTTTCCTTTCTTCCCCTCCCCACAACAGACACCCTGTGAGGTAGATGGGGCTGAGAGAGCTATTTGGAGGACCGCCCTTGAGAGATCAGCTCTGAAGGAACTTATGACTGACCCAAGGTCACACTAGCAGCTGCATATGAAGGCGTGGAAAATCAAACCTGGTTGTTCCAGATTAGAGGGATGTGATAGAGGTGTAATAAATAGATGTAATATTTGTTTACATTTTCATTAAAAAGTAACAAAGAAAGCTGGGAAAGATCAGTTTCCCCCACTTTTTTTTTTGAAGTTTTAGTAATTATTACATATTGTCTTTTTACCCGTACATTTCGTGTTGGTTTTTAGCCCTCCCCCCTCTGTTATTCCAGTGTGTTAGTCCTTTATTCCCAGCCACGGGCACAAAGTCCAGATCTTGTCCTGGATGTCTTTTCTTCCTTCTGTTGGTAGCCATTCTAAGTAGGTCTTCCATTTCTTTCTAATTCCTGTGGTCTTGTCTTCCCATGTGGTCTTCCGATTCAATTTCTCAATTATATCTGACTGTATGAAATCAAACAGATAATTGTGCCAGGTTTCTACAGTCCACTTACTCTTGTCCTTCCAGCCTAGAGCTATCACTGCTTTGCTTGCTAGTATCATGGCTTTAAACATGGCTTGGTACTCTTTACTTACTGCTGGGTTCCCTAATATACCCATTAGCATTAAATTAAAATTACTGGTCAGTGAAACTTTACAGATTATTTTTATAATTTGTAATATTTTTGTCCAAAATACCCTAACCTCTGGGCATTCCCACCACATATGGGAAAACCATCCCTTAGCTTGTTTGCAATGCCAGCATCTAGGGCTCATACCTGGGAACATATTTGCTATTTGCGCTGGTGTTTTATACCATTTTGTAAAGAATTTATGCTCCATTTCATTGATTTTTATCACTTTAATTTCCTCTATTCCTTTCACTATTTTCCTTGCCATATTTTCTGATATCTGGCCTTCTTTGGCCCACGTTTTTTGTAGGTAAGATATTGTCTTGTCTTTATTTGATATCATTTCCCTATACATTTTTCCTGCTAGTCCTTGTTTTGATTTTTGCATTCCTTTGTATATTTCTTCTATTGGCTCCTCTGTCCAAATTTTCTCTTTTTCCTTAATCTTTTTAACTATACTGTAGAGTCCTGTTATTTTTAACCAATGTTGGCTACCTACCTCCTCTGTTATCTCATGTACCGGTTTTAAGTTACCTCCTCTAAACATGTCTTCCAGCCTATGGTAGCCTTTAGATTTTAGCCACTCCCACCATTTATTTTCTCTTATTTCACTACTTAAAGACTCTAGCGGTGTCCATCTTGAGTTTCTCCTTAACCATAGCTCTTGCCACCTACTCCAAGCTTCTAATGCTGAGTATCTGGGGCCTTTAATTAATTTGAGGTCTTTTTTTGTGACTTTGGTGAATATCCCAAAGCGTCCTATGTTATTGTTGGTCTCATTCTCAAATCTAACCCATTTTTGCTCCTCTCTTTATTTGGAAGGCTTCATAATAACTATTCAACTCTGGGACCCCCCAGCCCAACTCTTTTTTGAGGCCATGTACCATCCTTTTTTGGATTCTACATTTTTTGCTGCCAAATATCCACTCTCTAATCACTCTGTTCCATTGCTCTAACCTTTTACTATGGGCTTCTAATGGTATCGACTGAAATAAGTATATTAATTTAGGTAACCAGAACATTTTAACACTCCTAATCCTAGTAGATATTCCTGGAGTTTTGTTTCTCCACTTTTCCATTTCCTTCTCTATTTTCTTCCATATCATTTTGTAGTTAACTTCCGAGATTCTATCCATCTTCCTTTGTAACTCTGTACCTAAATATTTATACTTTTTAGTGCCCATTCCTATACTTGCGATTTTAATTAACTTCTTTCCCCCCCTCTTTATTCACATTGAGGTACATGATTTCTGATTTAGCCATATTAACCTTTAAACCTGAACAGCATTCAAAGTCCTCTAGTATAATTT
>NW_015171595.1:4410-18084 GCF_001447785.1 Gekko japonicus | reverse complement strand
CCAGTAAGTGACGTTAGGACACTGAGCATGCTGGGGGCAGGGTCACGACCATCGGAGGGAAAACTCTATGGTTTTCCCTCCGAGGGTTGTGGCCCCGCCCCCAGCGTGCCCGGCGTCCTAACGTCACTTTCGGGTGAGGTGCGTGCGGCAACTGCAACGACTTGGCAACCCTAGAAGGCCCACTTGTAGAACAAGTAGGGTTGCCATTCCCCCAATGGGGGTGGGGGTTTGCCTGCTTTCAGGGCTCTCAATCCACTGCCCCCAATCCGGCCAGTGGGGGGAACCCCATCTGCGCCAGCGTGCTTGGTGCAATGATGTTACCCGGGGGACACTCTATCATTTCAGAAAAGACTCTAAGGTTTTCCCTCAAACAATAGAGTGTCCCTCTGCAACGTGCACTGCACAATGACATCACTTTTGGCCAGAGAGAGAGACACTCCCCCCCCCCCCCCCGCAGCCAGGTAAGACCTGACAACCCTCGGGACAAGTGACACATGAAACAGAGCTGTTCCTGTAAGGCTGATCACTGTGCAGTTCTTTTCTATCTGCTGTTGGTGTCACTCAAGTGCAAGTTCCCCCGCTTGCACCAGTGGACTGGCAACCCTAAGGATTTCAATGTTTTTAGAACAATGGAATTCTGATTAGGACTGCACTATTCAGGGGTCGTTTCGTAGAAAAAGAGCTAGAGGAACTCATTAGCATAACTCATTAGCATATGCCACACACCCTGACATCACCGGAGGTGTGTCATAAGGCCACACCCCCTGCCATCACTGGAAGTGTGTCATAAGGCCACACCCACCACTCAGTTAGTCTTAGTCTTAAAGGTTAGTCTTAAAGGTGCTACTTGAACTCTTGGACTATTTTGCAGCATCAGACTAACACAGCTAATTCCTCTGAATCTAAATCCACCACTCAGGCTCCACCCCCAAAAGCCCCGCCAAGGCCCTCCCTGGCCCCAGGCAGGCAGGGGTGGGGAGAGGCGGGGAGGAAGCAACTTACCCTCCCTTTTCTCCTGCCTTCTCCTGGCTGAATGAGGGCCGGAAGCGGGGCGGCCGGAAGCAGAGGGCAGGGCTTCATCGTGTGCCCCCCCGCACTTCACCCGGGGGAACTGCGATCCCCCGCGATCACCCCGAATCGACCTCTGGCACTATTACTTAGAAAAATGACCCATGCATGCTAGGCCCTGGTTCCTGTAGCCTTGCAAATGGTAGGGACCACAAAACATCTTCAACGTCTTCACTGGGAAGGAGGAAGAACAGATGGATTTAGCTAAATTTTTACCTCCTAAGAAGAGTAAAGCGGTGGTAAAAAGCTTTCACACACCCAAAGTTTTGAAGCAACCTCATAAGCCCCCCGAACTACGGAAGAAGATCAGAGAAGCAGAGAGAGGGATGAGCAGCTTGTGACGTTTTCTCAGCCCCCTCAGCTGATATTAACCTTAGGTCGTATTGTTTTTTTGAAATAAAAAAGGGATTCCTGTGCTCTTGGAGGTTAAGAGGGCACAGTAGCAGTTTTGTGCCCGAGGCAAACATGACCGGGGAGTCACCTATGATCTCCTCAGACGAGAGACCTGTGTTGTTCAGCTCAATCTGTGTATTGCCCTCGAGGTTTATGGACCTGTGCCAAAGCTTCATCTCGCATTTATAGCAAGCGTCCTTAGCAAGGGTGGAAAAAAGCTTCCGTTTTTTGAATGAGGAAAATGGCCTGTAGAGCTGGGAGCCAGTTGTACCTTGTGTTGTTGATCTTGTCAGAACTCATAAATTAAGCAGGGTTATTTAGGATCAACGCAGGGATGGGAAGGCCTTTGAGGTTCTTTGTCGTGGTGGTGGTGATTGGGGAGGTGGCATTCTGTCAAGTTGCCCCAGTGTAGCCTCAGGGAAGCCATGCTTTTCAGGTTAGATCTAAAGTCCAAGTTCTGCTTCCACGGAGTTCTTGGGCTCATCCTGCATTTACCATTACTTATTATTAAACAATGTGGAAGGGATTAGGGTTGCCAGTCTCCAGGCGGGGTCTAGAGTTCTCCCAGAATTACAACTGATCTCCACACTATAGAGATCAGGTCTTCTGGAGAAAATGGCAGGTTTGGTGGGTAGATTCTAGGGGTGCCAGGTCCTTCCTAGCAACCGGCAGGGGATGGGGGGGAACTTACCAGGAGTGAGAGGGAGGTCCTGTCGATGTTGCCAGTTATGTAGCTATGTCACTTCCGATGTGTACTGGAAGTGACATCATCACACGGCACCATCACTCTGGTATTGGGGCAAAAACTCTATAGTAAAAACGGCTTCTACCAGAGAGTTTTTTGCCCAAATACCGGATGTTGCCAGCGTTATGACATTACTTCTTGTGCTCATTGGAAATGATGTTGCAACATCACTGGCGATCAGGGCTCTTTTTGTAGAAAAAGCCCAGCAGGAACTCATTAGCATATTAGACCACACCCCTGACAGCACAGCTCATTAGCACATTAGGCCGCACCCCCATGTTACCAGAAGTGTGGTTATCCAGCCACACATACCTTTTGCTTGTTATTCTGTTTACCTTGTTTGTTGTCAAAACCCAGGGCCTTTTTTGTAGCAGGAACTCCTTTGCATGTTAGGCCACACACCCCTAATGAAGCCAATCCTAATGAGTTTCTGCTGTTGGGTGTGGCCTGTTATGCTAATGAGTGCCTGCTGGGCGTGGCCAACTCGGGAGCCAGCCGGAACTCCGTTCCTGTGCGTTCCTGCCCAAAAATAGCCCTGCTGGCGATATTGTCCGGCCCTTCCTTTTTCTCCTGGTACGTCCCCCTGCCAGCCAGCTGATTGGCAGTGTGGGAAGGGCATGGTGGTAGGGTAGGGTACCACCACCTCCGTTAGAGAGGCTGGTAACCGTAGCAGACTCTAGGGCATCTAAGTAGTAGACTCTGTGGCATCTCCCAGAATTACAACTGATCTCCACACTACCAAGATCAATTCCCCTGGAGGAAATGGCAGCTTTGGCGGGTGGACTGTAGGGCATTGTATCCTCCCCAGGCTCCACTCTCAGGTCTCCACGAATTTCCTATCCTGGAGCTGGCAATCTGGGTGGCCTCACTTCCCTGCTGAGCTCCCTCCCCACCAGGCCCATAGCTAACACGGGGCCCACAGGGCCTGGCCCCCTAGCAGTTTTTTTTACGGGGCCTCTTCTTGAACCTCGGCTCCCCTACCCCAACTCCCCCTGGTTGCCTTTCAGCCTGTTGGCAGGGAGGACAAGAGTAGTGATTTCAGAGGCTGCCCCTGGTACTGTGCAGCGGGAAGAGACACTGGGGCTCCTTGGGGGGGGGGAGGTGGACCTAAATGCTCCACAGGGAAGGCCTGCCCTCGCAGGAGGGGAGGGAGGGAAGCTGCAGCCGCTGCAGCACTTGCCCTGGAGCCTTTGATTGGATTAGCAGGCAGCCCCCCTAGGGTTGCCAAGTTAGAAACTTACCGGAGCGGGGGACTCCTGGCTGTCGTCTGGAGCGCGTGCATGCTGCATCCACATCACCCAGAAGTGACGCGGGTACGCCGGGCACGCTGGGGGCGGGGCCAGGACCATCCGAGGGAAAAATATAGAGTTTTCCCTCGGATGGCTATGGCCCCGCCCCCAGCGTGCCCGGTGTACCCACGTCCCTTCCGGGTGATGTGCATATGGGGGTGAAGTTCCCCCGGGGCCCAATCCAACGCCGGCGGGGAACGGACCTCTGGGGCGGGGTTTTCCCCGCCCCCCGGGGGGACTTGGCAAGCCTAAGCCCCCCCCAGGCCCCCTCCCTGAAAAGTCCTTAGCTACAGGGCTGCTCCATGCCCCAAATTCCAGCTTCCCCCAACTAGGGCTGCCAAGTGGGGGCGGGGACACCCCCGCTTTTCTGGGCCATGCCCCCAACGTGAGCGATGTAGCACGTCACTTCCTGTGACGTGCTGGTGGTGCGCGCGCGCACGTGCACGTCCTGGAAAAGCTCCCGGAGCCCAGCAAGGCTCCCCCGCCAGCAAGGGTAAGTACACTTGGCAACCCTACCCCCAACTCTCCCCTCAAATCTCCAGGAACTTCCCAACCCCTAGTAGGGATGCATGTAGAGTGGGGAACTTGTAGGACAACAGGGATGGTTTTCAATGGTTTCCCCCCCCCCCATGATCTCCTGCAGTCTCTCTCCTTTCCTCCTTCAGTCCTTCTCTCAGCCAATGTGGGTAGAATGTCAAGATCCGGGAGACCCTGGTTCAAATCCCCACTCTGCCCTCATGGCTACTGGGTGGCCATGGGTCAGCCCCTCACCGTCAGCCTCACTCCCTTCCCAGGTTGTTGAGAGGATAAAATGGGGAAAGGAGACTCGCCTATGCTTATCTGAGCTTCTTGAAGGAAATGTCATGAATATTGATCAAAGTATGAGTCCAATTGACCCTTTTCTCTTCCGCCCTTCCCATTACATTGCTGTCTTCTCCTATCTCTGTTAACTCCAAACATATGCAAGAGAAGCAAGCAAATCTATAGCCAGGGAGAATTATCAAAGCCCACAAGTACTGACCTTATCAGAGAAAGAGAGAAAGCCAACATATTTCCAAGGTCGCTAATGTTAAACGATACGAAATAATCTTCTATAGGCTTAATTCACCATAAAGTTCCACTCACGACCTGTTGCAACTAATATCCCAAAGGAAATTTCACAGAGAGAGGGAAGAAAGGAATAGGACACAAGGAAGTTCAAGGTAAAATAGGAAGACCAGGGATTTCAACAAAGCAGGATGAAGGGCCTGAGGAAATCTAAGTAAGCATAAGTTAATTAGAACAATATATAATTATTTGTTTTTTGGTTGAACAGGGTCATACTATGTTAGGAAGATCAATTGTTAAAAATGGTCCAAAAGCATTTTAATGTATAAGTATTAATAATGATTTTTGCAAAGAAGAAGAAGAAGAGGAGGAGGAGATTGGATTTATACCCTGCCCTTCACTCGGAGTTTCAGAGCAGTTTACAAACTCCTTTCCCTTCTCCTTCTCACAACAGACACGCTGTGAGGTAGGTGGGGCCGAGAGAGCTCTGACAGAAACGGCTCTTTTCAAGAACACTTCTGACAGAACTATGGCTTGCCCAAGGTCATCCAGCAGCTGCAAGTGGAGGAGTGGGGAATCAAACCCCGTTCTCCCAGATTAGAGTCCGCGCACTTAACCACTACACCAAACTGGCTCTGTGATGTATAAATAGACAGTAAGCCCAATGGATGGCCCAGTTTGCACTGGAGCCATCCCTCCTGAGCTAAGATAAAAATGTGTGAGCTGGATGTGGACTGGACTTGCTGTTTATGAACATCTGTATCTGCTTTCTGTAAAGAATTTTTCACTGACATGTTCTCCCCCCCCCCTCCCTAAGATGTTCCTGGTCTCTCTCTCTTTCTCTCCTCTCTACCCCCTCCCATCTTGCATCTCACCTGACTGGCATGGTGCAAGGTTAATTGGTGATTGCATCACCTCAGAATGAGTATATATGGTAGCTAATACAGCAGCCTATAACAGAATCCTTACCTTGATGGAATGACACACATTCAGACTTTTGAAATCTCAGTACCAGGTTCGTTGGTCAATTTAATTTCCATGGCTATTAGGCTACTTTAAATGTAACAATTGGAACTACTAATATAATAATTTCATTATTTCATTTAATGGTTTTTATTTAGAATAATTGGAATGAATATGGCCATACCTGTGGCCCATCATTAATACCAGCAACACAATTGCAAACATATAAGGTAATTCTAGTTTGAAAAAATCAATTGTTAAATTAATAAGGATTTGGTGTACATTTGGAATAATAATTTGAGTTTCTTTTCCCCTCTTCTCCCCCCCTCTATATTTTTATAATTTCAGGATACAACATCTGGTCTTAAAATAAGTATACTAAAGAACCTGGATACATTTGTTTGAATGTGTGTCTATAAAATGTTGTATAGTGACCACTGAGGAAGGCCCTTTGAGGCCGAAACGCTTTTGGTCCTTAGTTGGAAAGTGTGGACCCATCATGTGTATTAATATTTGATATGTTTTTATTAGTCTGATACTTGAAAAAAAAATTTAACCCGAATATATTTTAATATGTGTACACCCTAATAAATTTTGTATTTTTTAATATATATGGTCAGCTTAACCCATTTGGTTCGCAGGTTAAAAAACAGTGAGCTAGCTCACACTAACTCAGCTTAGAGGGAACAGTGGTCACTACACAGAAGCAAGCTTTAAGGTGCTACTGGACTCTTGCTCTTCCCTTCTGCATTTGTGATGAGTGTGTTCATCCTAACGATGAAGGATGGATCTCTCCTGCTTTTAAAGGCTTTCATCCCTGATTTATAGGTTTTTTTTGCTCAAGACCTCCAGATATTTAGTCAGCCCCCCAAAAATCGCTCCCCTCCCGTCCTCCATTTTGGAAAGGGGTTTCCCGCTGAGGCAAGGCCTTTGAACAGAAGCAAGGCTATATCCGTTCACAGTCTGGGCAGGACGAGAGCTTCAGGGTAGGCACTACTACAAAGGTTAATGAGGGAGCCGGGAGACACATTTATAGAAACAAAGGAAGATCAAAAAAACCCCTCTGTTAAAATAATTTTTTCTTTTCAGAAGAGAAAGATGGTTAATGGTTCTGGCCCAGCTCTTGAGAGCTATTCTTTTCTGTGGCGAGAGTACTGAATATTACATTGACTGAAACTGTTCAGGAAGAATTTTTTTTTTGAGAAGTGAACATCCAAGGGCCTCATTTAATGAAGAAGTAGTAGAGTTGCCAACTCTGAGTTGGAAAATTCCTGGAGATTTGGGGGGAGTGGAGCCTGGGGAGGACAGGGGCCTTCAAGGTCAGCATTGTCTACTCAGCTTGGCAGCAACTCCCCAAGTTCTCAGGTGGAGGTCTTTCAGCTCTTTCAGCTCTTACCTCAGAATGCTGGGGCAGGGACGGAACCTGGGATCTTCTGCTTGCCAAGTAGATGCTCTCCCACTTAACCCCCCCCCCCACGTAGGATGAGACCCAGGGGTCATTTCGTAGAAAAAGAGGTGCAGGAGCTCATTAGCATAACTCATTAGCATAACTTATTTGCATATGCCACACACCCCTGACATCACTCGAAGTGTGTCAGAAGGCAACACCCACCGCTCAGGCTCCACTGGACTGTTTTGGATTCCTAGCTATGGGGGGGGGGGCGGGAAATGTGCAGATCTGCCCTCCCAAAGGAGGGAGAGCTTGTACCTGAATAAAACTTGGTCTTAAAGGTGCCACTGGACTGTTTTGGACTGGGGGGAGCTCTGCAACTTACCTGGCTGCTTCTTGCTCTGACTGAGGGCTGCTTGGAGCAGGGGGTGGGACTTGTTGCATGTGCCCGCGCCCTGGGCTCTTTACTGCCGGAGCTCCACTCCTGTGCGCTCCTGCAGGAAATGACCCCTGATGAGACCCCTATTGACCACCAAAAGGAGTATGCCAGGAACTGTGGGATCCATGTAGACAATAGACCAACCAGAAGGCTGACAAACTAAATTTGCACATACATTTTATTTATTTATTTAATTTATCCCCCGCCCCCCCCGCCGAAGCAGGCTCAGGGTGGCTTACATAAAAAGATGAAACACCTAAAACAGAAAATTTGTAAAACCAATCATAAAGTGCTAGTAATTGCATAGCGATGGTGGAACATAATAGCAGATCGGTCGTGCCGGGAATACAGTCCGCATCAGTAGCTGGATGGGGAGCTGGTTTCCCCGCTTGTTGGGGGAGGGCAGAATACAAATCAGATAAAATATTTCTGTGCTGTCTTTCCACCCAAATAAGGTCCCAAAGGCAGTGAACACCAAAATATTAAAACATTTCAGCATTAAAACAACATTCAGTATAAAGTATACATAGGTCCCGGTCACACGAGCGAGATGATCCACTGCCAAAGGGAGACAAATCAAAGCCGGAGCAAAAAGAACCATGGGAGCGCGATCCAACGTGCCCCCGTGGCTCCGTGCTCCCTGTTCCGGCAGCCGATCACACGTTGCGCAGCAAACCGGCAGTAGCGCGGTTGTGCGCATGCGTGGGATGGGGAACGGTGCTGGTTGCGACAGGCTACCAGAGCTTCCCCAACCAGTTGCTTTCCGTTGCCGCACATCATCCGGTAGGTACTGCTCTTTTGCTAGTACCTTTGTTATGCACATTTGTGGGCTGAAGGGACGGATCGGGGACAGGTGCGCGCCGCTTCCCAGATGTTGCGGTGTGATCACGCCCGCTTGATGCGCCCCCGATCAGTCCCTCTTGCAGATCAAATCCTTCCGTGTGACCGGGGCCATAAAATAATTCAATACAAACATATAAGCACAAACACACAACACCAAAATCAGGGAGGAGGGACTTTAACAGTTATTGGAGGGATGGCAATCAAACCAAAAAAGTCTTCATCTGCTGGCAGAAGACAAGAGAAAGGGGGGCGGGAGAGAGAGAAAAGAAGGAGGAGGAGGAGATTGGACTTATACCCTGCCCTTCACTTGAAGTCTCAGAGCGGCTTACAGTCTCCTTTCCCTTCCCCTCCCCACAGCAGACACCCTGTGAGGTAGGTGGGGCCGAAAGAGCTCTTTCAAGGACTGCTCTTGAGAGAACACCTCTGAGAGAACTTGTGACTGACCCAAGGTCATGCCAGCAGGTGGAGGAGGAGGGGGGGATCAAACCCGGTTCTCCCAGATTAGAGTCTGTGCTTCTAACCACTACACCAAACTGGCTCTCTGGAGAGAGAGAGGCAAATCTCCCAGGGGTGGTATGGAAAGTGCCATCAAGTCACAGCTGATTTATGGCGACTCAGTGGGGTTTTCGAGGCAAAAGCTGTTCGGAGGTGGTTCAGAGAGATGTTCAAAGGTGGTTTGCCATCCCCTGCCTCTGTGTCATGCCCGTGGTATTCCTTAGACATCTCCCATCCAAACACTAGCCAGGGTTGACCCTGTTAACTTCCTAGATCTGATGAGATTGGGCTAGCCAGGGCTAGCCAGGTCATAAGAACATAAGAGACGCCAATGTTGGACCAGGCCAAAGGCCCATCCAGTTCAACACTCTGTGTCACACAGTGGCCAGAAATACCAGTGCCATCAGGAGGTCCACCAGTGGGGCCAGGACATTAGAAGCCCTCCCACATGTTGCCCCCCCACCAAGCACCAAGGAGACAGAGCATCACTTGCCCCAGAGCCCCTATCTATACCTTGTGGCTCATAGCTACTCCATATGCTTATCTAATTCCCTCTTGAAGCCATCCATGCTTGTAGCCGCCACCACCTCCTGTGGCAGTGAATTCCATGACTCTTTGGGTGAAGAAGTACTTCCTTTTATCCGTTCTTACCCGACCGCTCAGCAATTTCATGGAGTGCCCACGTGTTCTTGTATTGTGAGAAAGGGAGAAAAGTACCTCTTTCTCTACCTGCTCTGTCCCATGCATAATCTTAGAAACCTCAATCATGTCACCCCTTGGCCGTCGTTTCTCCAAGCTAAAGAGCCCCAAGCGCCTTAACCTTTCCTCATAGGTCAGGGGAGGGAGATCCAAAGTTTTGGTGCCAGGACTGAG
The DNA here is from genome assembly GCF_001447785.1 of Gekko japonicus. NCBI lineage: Eukaryota > Metazoa > Chordata > Lepidosauria > Squamata > Gekkonidae > Gekko > Gekko japonicus. The sequence continues at coordinate 8,539 of NW_015171595.1, read as the reverse complement.
AAAGCCCTTTCTTGGGTTTCTACCTGTCTAGCCTCAGGTGGCAGGGTCCTCTAAAGCAGAGCATGTAATCTGGAGATCAGTTGTACTTCCAGGAGAAAGCCACGCCCTACCCGGAGGCCGGGAACCCTACTGGCAACACTGCTACTGATATTTCCATGCCTTGGTTTCTCCTACCCGACCGCTCAGCAATTTCATGGAGTGCCCACGTGTTCTTGTATTGTGAGAAAGGGAGAAAAGTACCTCTTTCTCTACCTGCTCTGTCCCATGCATAATCTTATAAACCTCAATCATGTCACCCCTTGGCCGTCGTTTCTCCAAGCTAAAGAGCCCCAAGCGCCTTAACCTTTCCTCATAGGTCAGGGGAGGGAGATCCAAAGTTTTGGTGCCAGGACTGAGAAAGCCCTTTCTTGGGTTTCTACCTGTCTAGCCTCAGGTGGCAGGGTCATCTAAAGCAGAGCATGTAGTCCGGAGATCAGTTGTAATTCCAGGAGAAAGCCACGCCCTACCCGGAGACCGGGAACCCTACTGGCAACATTGCTACTGATATTTCCATGCCTTGGTTTCTCAGGGTGATTCTTCATTGGCTTTTCCCTCCGTTGTTTGACCAAACCCACGTTGAAACCGAAATTCCCCTCTGCATTGCATGCCGCTCTCACTTTCTTTGATCATGGGGTTTTATGGTACCCTTTGCGTAGATTTATGGCCATTCAGAGGTGACTTCGCAGTCAGTATGGCATTGCCCCAGGGTATTTGAATGTGATTTTGGGCTGCACCTTTGGTAAAACAACAGTAGGAAAAGCCAATGCAAAACCACCCTCACTTTAGGAAGCTCCCTCTCTGTATTCAAGTTGGCCTGTGCCACACGACCTTTGCCCCATGAACATGTAGGGAGAAGACAGTGTAGGAGGCTTTTTGCCCTTCTCTCTCTTATTCATGTACTATCGAGGAGAAGGAAAAAAACCACCCAAATGTGGATGAGCGGCTAGTTAGAAAGATAAATTAGCACATTTTCAATCAATTACCATTGTTCACGCATAATGGTGACCCTTAATTTAAAATGCTGTCGCCCATGCTTGCTATTTGAAAAGAGAAACATATGCCCAGCTATCATTCCGATATGCTGGCATCTCATTAGACCATGACCATTTTTCTTTTGTCATAATTCGGCGGAAAAAACATTCTATTTGCCGCCGTAAAATTAATTATCCTAATTATGACCCGCTACAGATATTATAATGATTTGTTGTTGACTTGCATTGTCGGAAGGTGTTAGAAGTTACAGGGTGTAAAATTATTTAATGCCTTAATAGTTGTTGTTCAGATGAATGAGCATCTTGGCACGCTGCTTGGTCAGATTCTCTTTGGATCATAAGCATGGAAGTCGAGGTTTCGTCTGAGACATCTCTGACTGATTACCATATGTATAATTAACACTCTTGAGTGTTTGTGTACCTCTTTCTCCGGGCAGATATATTTGGCAGACTTGGGTAGGAAGAAGGGACTAGTCCAAATTTTTCATAATCCAGATTAATCTCCAGAGTGTTGAGTTCCCAATTAACTGTTCTTGTTTTCAGGCCAGTTCATCAGGAATCCTCTGTTGCTCCACTTCATCAGGAATCCTCTGGGTTTTTTCCCTTTCCAAATGATCGTGATAATGCTCTGCATGCATGGCTAGATGATTCTTTCACCCCTCCCCATGGCCAATGTATATATGCTCTTTGATGAATTGTAGTGTAGCGTATAGATCAAGATGGGTAGCCATGTTAGTCTGTAGCAGTAGAAAAGAGTGAGAGTTCAGTATCATCTTAAAGACTAACAAAATTTGTGGCAGGGCATGAGCTCTCATGAGTCACTGCTCACATCTTCAGATAGGGTAGTGGTTAGAATATCAGATGTGCATGTGGGAGTCCAGGGTTCGAATCCTTGCTTTGCCCTGAAATTTGCTGGATGGCCTTGCATCAGTAACTCTCTCTTATTCTAATCCATCTCATGTGGTTGTTGTAGCAATGCCAGCTTCCAGGTGGGACCTGGGGATCCCCTGGGACTACAGCTCAACTCCAGACTCCCCTGGAGAAAGCAGCTGCTTTGGAGGTTGGACTCTATGCCTCTACAGCATTGTACCCCACTGAGGTCCCTGTCCTCCCCAGGCTCCACCTCCAAATCTCCAGGAGTTTCCCAATCTGGAGCTGGGCCCCTAACCTGTAATGTTTCTGGGTTCTGGTATAGAGACCAGAAGAATGAAGAATAGTTCATACAGTTTTAATCCAAGGAGCAACTCCCGACAAATTTCTGCAAGCACTCTCAGCTAGCTGAACTGGCTTCTTGAACACCTGACCTTAGGGAAGGTCTTCAGATAAACATACTGGACTAATATAAGGGAATACCTTGAAACATTAATTCTATCACAACAACCCCCCCCCCTGCTGGTGACAAAAAAGTGGGTGGGGAGAACCATTATTTTGCTTTGAGCAACCTTGCAAGAAGGGTGGGAGGAAAGTAAGCAAGATAGATAAAACACTGCAAAAAAACCCCACACAACGGTCTTTTTTACTGTAATATGATTGGAATAATCATATTACAATCATAGTAAAATAAAAAAAGACTGTTGTGGTTTTTTGCAGTGTTTTAGCTATCTTGCTTTTCTCCCATCCAATCATATTACAATAATAACAATATAATAGTCATATTACAATAAAAAAGACTGTTGTGGGTTTTTTTGCAGTGTTTTAGCTATCTTCCTTTTCTCCCACCCAATCATCTTCCGTATATATAATTGAGTAGTGGGGTGGCACTTTCTGAACATTCCACACGCTCCTAAATCAGTTGGCTCCATGATGTGTCACTCAGAAGCTGTCCCTATCCACTGGCTGCATTGCCTAAGTCCCGCCCACAGTGCACTCTATCAGCCATTGGCCCGTCAGCCACCACTCAAGAGTACTTACAAATATTAGTAATAATTATATGGAATTTAGCATGGCTGTATCACAAATATTATTAGTATTTTATGGCAATTTGTATAAGAAATGTGGAGTTGAATTTTAGTATTAGAACTGTTATTTTTAAGGTGCATATATAATTTTTAGAATGCTTAGGTTTTAGAGCGGTAAGCATGTATTATTTCAGAGCACTTTAAAGATAAACATCATCAACATTAGAAATGGGAAATTAGTTCATATTAGACATCTAGAAAAACTTTGGAGTAGCTAATTATAAGTAGTAGAAGATTAAGGATTTATAAATATATGTGTAGAGATTGACTAAGCAATATAAGATGTTTGATTAAGAGACTCCATAGATAAGAAAGTAAAAAATACTAGGTTAATAAGAAGTCACAGAATACTTTTATGATGTAAAGACAATAACTTGATATTTTGCCGATGTATGGATTTAAGGGACTAGATTTAATATGAAGAATGACCAAACTGTATAAGTAGAAATATTATTACAATGTAACAGAATATGTAGAAACTACTGTAAGCACCATTTTTTCTTTTGTACCCCTTCCCCTTTATTTTACCCTTCTCCCCCATTCCCCCCACTTTAAAAAAAAAACCAATCAAAATTGATTATTAAAAAAAAAGAATTTCAAGAAAACCCGAAAGTGTTTTTCAATTACAAAGCTGAAAATTACGGACAAAATTAAATTAAAATAGAGAATGATAGAAGGAGTTAGGTAATATAGATAACAAAAATGTTATTGAATATGAAGATAGACGGAGAAGTCTGAATAAAGATATTTAGACAGAAGTGAAATATTGAGTGTAAGCTTAAGTTCTATATAAATGTATGATTTTGAATATAAATAATTATAGTGTATAAGTTATGTCTGTAAATTTAAATAAAGAATTATAATTAAATAGAAGAAGATTTCCGGGACAAAGTTTGAGTCCAGTGGGAAATGTAAAGCCAACAAAGTTTACATCTGGGTATACACTTTTGTGTGCGTGCACAGGAAAGCTTATACCCAGACTAAAACTTTATTGGTAAGAACATAAGAACATAAGAGATTCCAATGTTGGATCAGGCCAAAGGCCCATCCAGTCCAACACTCTGTATCACACAGTGGCCAGAAATACCAGGGGCCATCAGGAGGTCCACCAGTGGGGCCAGGACATTAGAAGCTCTACCA